>NC_133654.1:98035833-98186327 GCF_009905375.1 Apium graveolens
GGAAAGGAAGCTAGAGATAAAACTGGATTGGGAAGTGCTGATGAAAGAAGAGTACACAACACTACCAATGATCCAACTTCCTTGAGTGAACCAGGTATTGGAGCAACTCCTGAGAGATTGAATCAACTGGAATCTGTACAGATGGTTTACCATACCTACTTGAAAGAATACATCATGTTGTATTTCATGACAGATGGTAGGGTTTATCATATAAGACAAAATGCCATTCCTTTGAAATATTTTGAAGAATTAGAGCATGTACTTTTCTTACTTCAAGTGGATGAAAGAATAACAGAGACTGCTGCAAACTACTTAAAAGAACAGATTCAGAGACAGAAAAGCCTTTATTCTGTTAAGTCTGACAGCATATATGTTCCAAAGTACAGAGATCACAATGGTGATATTGTTGATATGAAGCCTAATACTGCACAGATCAGAACGTATCTTGGTATTAAGGGACTTGAATTCAATCTTGAGTCTGACAAAGCTTATGTCATAAGACTAGATCAGGAGTTGAGAAAAGCAAAGATTAATGATCTCAGAGCTGCAATCTTTCAAACTGGTGAAGATACTGCAAAGCTTAAAGGTGTTAAAAGGAGTATGATTGATGAACTAAGATATGCTGAGAAATGTTTGTTGAAGAACTATCTCAGAACAACTCCTGACATCAGAGAGATCAGAAAATGAAGAAGCCAAGTCGAAGATCTACAACTGCTTAAATTCTGATATTTATACAGATTGAAGTTGTTATCAGAAGCTGAAATTGGTAAAACTTTAAGGACTGTAAGTTGTAGTTATCTAGTCTATTTCTCATGCATTTGTACTTAATGTTTTTGACATCATCAAATATCTGTTAAACTTGTATATTTTGTTAATTTACAAGTTGGGGGAGATTGTTAGATATATTTGATAATGTCATGGCTAATATGTTTTATGTTTAGCTTTCAGATCTTACGTGAACAGGATAAATCAGTACTTAACTGTTGATCAGTACTTATACTGGAAGTCAGGACTTAAGGATATTAGTACTTATATTATCAGGAGATAATCATCAGAAGATAGATATCAGAACTTAAGTGCTGAAGGACAATCAGATAAGGACAGTAGCTGATTAAAGGAAAGAAGATCGAGATAAACATAAGAAGAGATATGCATGAAGAAGGAATTCCGTGAAGAATGGAATACTTGGAAGAAAAGATATCTGATTGATATATTTTAGGAAGCAGAATTATATTCCATATCAATTAGTGATTATCTTGTAACTGTGTAGTATATAAACACAGACATAGGGTTTACACTATAAGTGTTATCATTATTAGAAAAGATTATTCATTGTAACCCTTGCAGCTCTCGTGATATTTGTTCATCACTGAGAGGTAACAGTTCCATACTGTAATAGAGTTTATTGTTTCAATAAAGTTTGTTTTCTGTTACTTAAGTTCTTAAAGTTCGATTTGAGTGTACTATACACTGTATTCACCCCCTCTACAGTGTGTGTGTGACCTAACATGCATATTCAATCACAGTTATATATATTTAAAAGAGTTTTTAAATTTTCTAAAGAAACCAGAATTCCATTCAACCCCTCTTCTGTAATTCTGTTGTTAGATTGTTAGGGAATAATAATTAGTATCAGAGCAAGCTTTTGACATACTAAGAGTTTAAAGATCAAAACAAACTAGCAACATGGGTAGAAAGGATGTTGGAGTAAATATCCCTTTTCTGGATAAATCCAATTATCATCACTGGAAAGTAAAGATGCACCTTCATCTTCTCTCATAAGATAAAAGGTGTGTTGACTACATTGAAAAAGGCCATCATGTTCCTCGCAGGGCTCCAACAGATGCTGAAGGAGCTATTGGTAATAAGAAAAGCATTCCAAAGACAAAATTAGAATGGACAGATGAAGACATTGAGCAAGTGCACAAAGATCAGAAGGTTATGAACATTCTGTTCAATGGTCTTGATGGTGATATATTTGAAAATGTTATCAACTTTAAATCTTCTAAGGACATTGGGGATATAATTCAAGTCATATCTGATGGAACTCAACAAGTAAGGGAAAATAAGATGCAACTTCTTATACAGCAGTAAGAGCACTTTCACTTTGAGGAAAGTTAGTCTTTGAGTGAAATTTTTAGTAGATTTCAAAAAATACTAATTGGATTAAAGCTGCATGGAAGAGTCTACCAAACAAAAGATTCAAACTTGAAATTCCCGAAATCTCTACCAAAAGATTGGAAGCCTATGACAGTTTCTCTTAGAAACTCTTAAGAGTATAAAGAGTTCACTTTAGAGAGACTGTATCGTATTCTAAAAAACTATGAGCTCGAGATGGGGCAGGATGAGCAGTTGGAGAAAGGAAGGAAGAAAGGAGGATATGTTACTTTGGTGGTTCAACAAGAGAGAGAAAAAGAGATGAAGGTTGAAGCTGTGGAATATGCACCAAACTCAAGGGTTTATGAAAGCAAGAGAAAAGGGCTAATGGCTGAGAATGAAGATTATCCTAGTCAGGATGTGGCTTTCCTCTCAAGAAGATTTTCCAAGCTCAAATTCAAAAGAATTTTAGAGCAACCAAGACGAACAGAAACATGGTGGACAAGTCCAAATTCAAATGTTTCAAGTGTGGCTTGAGTGGTCATTTTTCCAATGAATGCAGAAAGCCTAACTCTGAGAAAAAGAGGTGTGAGCCAGTGGATTATAAAAAGAAATAGTTTAAATTGCTCAAAAAAAATGAAAAGGCTTTCTTGACTCAGGAAAATGATAGGGCATCATATAGGGAAGATGAAGAAACAAGATATGTCAACCTAGCTCTAATGGCCAAATCAGATGAAGCAGAGGTCAGTTCTTCAAGCAATCAGGTAATCACTACAAACCTAGCACACCTTTTTAAAGATGAGTGTAGTGATGCCATAAATGATATGTCCACGGAATTATATCACTTGCGTGTTACACTTAAATCACTCACTAAAGAAAACAAAAGAATTGAAGATAATAATCTATTTTTAAGTGAGAAAAATGTTGTGTTAGACACTCAATTTATTAAGTTTAACAAACTAAGAATAGAGAGCAAGATTGCAAAGGATGAATTGACTGAATCTTTGAAGAAAGAGGAAATATTAAGAAAACAGCTTGAACGTGAGCAAGAGTTAATCAAGGCTTGGAAATCATCGAGGAATGTAATTGCCCAAATTGCCAAACTTCAAGGAATTGAGTCTTTCTGTGAAGAAGCCTGGAAAAAGGACAAGAAGAAATTAGACCCTATTTTGGTTGATAGTTTATCAACGGATGTGAAATCGACAGATGATGATGCTTATTCGTCGAAAGCTGAAAGTAAATATCCGTTGAAAGATAAGGATGCATATCCGTTGATAGAAAAGAAGCCAATTAGCAAAGCCAAGTTAGCTAAGGTGAATGAGAAATATGGATTAGTTTCTAAGAACTTTGTTACAGGAGAATCAAGTCAAGTCAAGGATACAAAGAGAGTGAATGTGGGGCATCTACCAATGAAGCAATTGAAAGATAGATTGGAGAAAATTGAGGTCAAGGCAGATTCTAAGAGGAAAAACAATAAAAATGGGAAAGTAGGAATTAACAAACATAACAACTACACACCTGATAAGTATGTACCTAGAAAGACTTGTGTAAAGTGTGGTAGTGTTAATCATTTATCTGTTAAATGCAAATTTGTTATGTCGACACCTATGTCTGCACCTCCCTCTTTTCCCAACATACCCACATTACCAATAAATGTCATGCCTATTATGGGTGCAAATAATTTAAATGCACAATTTGCTAATTTGCCATTTGCATACAATCTTGTTAGTGTTTGTGCCCTAGAGACAACACTATTAGATTTTATTTATGACATTTGGATTATTAATTTTTATGTTATATGGATTATTCTTTTAACAATTTATTAAGTCTTAATTTACCGTGATATAAATGTTAGATTAATAAATGTCCTTGAAATATGATACGAATTCTATATCTCTGAGTACGTGACTTAGAAATGAGATTATGTGAATAGTATCGATATTCCCAAATATCCCTAGTCGAATATTATTATTAAGGGACAATAATAATGCATTAAGACTAATGTGTTTGTTGATTGATGATCACATCTCGTTGATCATAGGTATAAAGATACTAAAGTCGAAAATACAAGCAGATGTAAATATACATGGTGCTGGATAGACCCAATATGAGATTCTACATGTCTATATAATATCTTTTTAAGCCTCAACTAGGGTTTGACGTTTTTATAAGATGAAAACACAAACCCTAGAAACTTGAGAGAGGAAGAGAGAGAGAGAGAGAGAGAGAGAGAGAGAGAGAGAGAGAGAGAGAAAAGGTGACTTCTGATTTACGAGTACTACACGCTCATCCTCCGTTCGATCATTTGTGTGGATACCTTCAAGGCGTAGATCATTTCGCGACTGGATACGTGATGATTGCTGAAATCTTGGACCTCCATTAGACAACAAAAATCGAAAGCTTCTTAAGTTAAACATCTTAACCACGAAGTAAATTTTGTCTTTTCGCATTGATCCTGCAATGGGTTTCAATTTTTCTGGTTGTTACAGTTTTAAACTTTGTTTCCGCTGCGTTTTATGCCTCGAAACCCAACAAATCCTTATTAAGCTGCATTTAATATGCCTTAAATGCCATTTAGTATACCTTATTCGAATAACATGTTTGCACATTCCATGCTATTTCATTCTAACTAACCTGTGCCTGATAGTTCTGTGGTTGTTAATAGTTTTCAAATCCCTACTCCTATGACCAAGGTTAATTCTCAATCACGTAATTCAAATGAGGAAAAGCCAAAGAAACCTAAAAAAACTAATAAGGCAGGACCCAAGGAAACTTAGGTACCAAAATCAACTTGATTTGATTTTGATGTGTGCAGGGAAATAGAAAGAGTCTATGGTATCTGGATAGTGGATGCTCAAGGCATATGACTAGAGACTCTACCCTGATCACTGAGTTCACGGAAAGAGTTGTCCCAAGTATTACTTTTGGAGATGACAGCAAAGGGTATACTATGGGATATGGCTTGATTTGAAAAGAGAATGTCATCATTGAAGAAGTTGCTCTAGTGGATAGACTCAAACACAATCTTTTAAGTGTCAGCCAGCTATGTGACAAAGGTAACTCTATAACTTTTAATTCTGAAGCCTGTGTTGTTACAAATAAGAAAAATCAAAAAGTGGTTCTCACTGGAGTGAGAAAAGGAAATGTGTATCTAGATGACTTTAACTCATCTAATGCAGATTCTATTACTTGTCTTTTCAGCAAAGAAAGTCAAGATGAAAGTTGGCTATGGCACAAGAAGCTGTCTCATTTGAACTTCAAGACTATGAATGAATTAGTCAAGAAAGACCTAGTAAGAGACATTCCTCAAGTTGAGTTCTCAAATGATGAATTGTGTGATGCTTGTCAAAAAGGAAAACAAATTAAAGCATCATTCAAAAGGAGGCTTGAATCTACAATTGAAGAACCACCACAACTGTTGCACATGGATATGTTTGGACTAGTCAATGTGTTGTCAATTTCAAAGAAGAGATATTTCCTAGTGATTGTGGATGATTTCTCAAAGTTCTCTTGGACATATTTTCTTAAATCTAAAGATGAAGCTAGTGAAATCATTATCAATCATATAAGGCTAGTGAACAATTATCCTAATCTCAAACTTAGAAGAATTAGGAGTGACAATGGAACTGAGTTCAAGAATTCTACACTGAGGTTGTTCTGTGAAAAAAATGGGATCATGCATGATTTTTCGGTAGCAAGGACTCCACAACAAAATTGAGCAGTGGAAAGAAAGAAGAGATCTCTAATTAAAGCTGCAAGAACCATGCTAGAGGAATCAAAGTTACCAACTTATTTTTGGGATGAAACTCTCAATACTGCATGCTAGACTAAGAATATTTCTTTGGTTAATCAAGAAAAATGCATGACTCTTTATCAATTATTTAAGAATAGGAAGCCATCACTGAACTTTCTTCATGTTTTTGGATGCAAATGCAACATTCTAAGGAATCAAACTGAGAAACATGAAAAGTTTGATGCCAAAGTAGATGAAGGTATCTTTGTTAGATATGCAGTTGGAAATGCATATAAAGTCTACAATCTATAAACCAACATTGTTATGGAATCTGTACATGTTGTATTTGATGATAAGAAGATTGAAGGACTGCAAGATGAAGGTTTCCATGAAAGCCTCAAATTTGATAATGTTGAGATGAATTATGATGAAAGTGATGATAAAAGTGATCAAGAACTAATTATTAAGGAATATGTAGAAAAATCAACAACAAATGAAACACAAAATTCTAAATCCGTCGAAAGACAAAATGTTGTATCCATCGAAAGATGAAGGACGACATCCGTTGAAAGACATGGTGCATCATCCATTGACAAGAAAACTGTATCATCCGTTAAAAGGCAAAAATCAGCATCTGTTGAACCCTCAATAGGAGTTAAAAGTCACTCTAGATCACAGAATGAAAGAACCCTAACCTAAAATAAAAGATCCACAAACTCCAGGGGAGTTTCTACAAATCAAAACTCAGTCACACATTAAGACAACTATGAAACCTCTTTATCTAGATCTAATCTACCACAACAACGAAAATGGACTAGATATCACCCATTTGAATTAATTATTGGTGATGCATCTTCAAGAGTGCAGACAAGAAAAGCAACTCAAGATGAATGTCTATATAACAACTTTCTGTCACAAGAAGAGCCAAAGAAGGTAGAAGAAGCTTTGTTGGATCCTGATTGGGTTTTAGCTATGCAAGAGGAGCTAAACCAATTTAAAAGGAATAAAGTATGGAAGCTGGTACCCAAAACTTAAGGCAAAAATTCTATTGACAACAAATGGGTATTCAGAAACAAGATGGATGAAAATGGCATAGTCATAAGGAACAAAGCTAGATTGGTTGCTAAGGGCTATTGTCAATAAGAATGAATAGATTTTAATGAAACTTTTGCTCCTGTTGCAAGACTTCAAGCCATCAGAATTTTTCTAGCAATGCAGCTCATGCCAAATTCAAAGTCTATCAAATGGATCTAAAGAGTGCTTTTATGAATGGAGATTTGGAGGAGGAAATCTATGTCAGTCAGCCTCCTTGTTTTGAAGACCCCAATTTTCCATTATCTTTTGAAAGTACTCCATGGATTGAAGTAAGCACCTAGATACTGGTATGATACTTTGTCAAAGTTCCTTTTAGAAAATTATTTCACAAGATGTACTGTTGACAAAACTCTTTTCTTTAAAAATGTTAATGGCTCTAGTATATTTGTTCAAATTTATGTAGATGACATTATATTTGGTTCTACAGATGATAAACTTTGCAAAAATTTTGCCAAATTGATGCAAAGTAAATATGAAATGAGCATGATAGGAGAACTATCTTATTTTCTTGGTTTACAAGTTAAGCAAGTTAGTGATGGAATATTCATCAGTCAAACCAAATACATTTATGATCTTTTAAAAAAGTTTGATCTAATGGATTGCACATCTGCAAAAACTCCCATGGCCACTGCAACTAAACTTGAATTGAATACTACTGAAAAGTATGTGGATATTTCAAGTTATAGAGGCATGGTTGGTTCACTTTTGTATTTAACAGCTAGTAGGCCAGATATAATGTTTGCTACTTGTATTTGTGCTAGATTTCAGGCTGATCCTAGAGAATCTAATTTAGTAATTAAGAGAATTTTCAGATATCTCAAAGGGACACCAAAACTTGGCATTTAGTACCCAAGAGATTCTAGTTTTGATCTAATTGGTTATTAAGATGCAGATTATGCAGGTTGTAAAATGGATAGAAAAAGTACAACATGAACCTGTCAGTTTCTAGGAAACAAGCTAGTGTCCTAGTTTAGTAAGAAATAAAATTCAGTTTCTACTTCCACAGCTGAGGCTGAATATAATATTGCTGGTATCTGTTGTGCACATATTCTATGGATGAGAAACCAACTATTGGATTATGGTCTACATGTGGAAAAGATTCCAATTTTTTGTGACAACACAAGTTTCATTGCCCTTACTGAAGGACAAAGCACATCAACATCAAGTACCACTTTATTAGAGACCATGTCATGAATGGTACTATGGAACTTTATTTTGTTCCAAGTGAGCAGCAACTTGTAGACATCTTTACCAAGCCACTTGATGAATCAAATTTTTCTAGGTTGGTAAGTGAGTTAGGTATGCTTAATTATTCTTAATTCATTTTGATGTCTATGCAATTTAAAATGTAGTCAGAAATAAATTTGATTTTTCTTGAAAAGATGAAATTTTGGCCAAGTCAAAACTAATATCTCAACGGATGTTCATTATCCGTTGAGAATGAATATCCGTTGAATTTTATTATCCGTTAAAAGTCAAATATATTTCTGAATACTTTATCCCTCGGTGGATAATGGTACATCATATTTCCGTCAAATTGCTCCAATTATAGCCATTAATTTTAAACATTATCCATCAAATTTACTTACAGTGTGTATGTATATGTCAATGGATAATTTTTGGAATTTTTACAGTTTGTTTGAATTTTAAACAGTTATTTTTGGAAATTATCATTGGATACTTTATCTTACTTTTAATTATTTGTTTGTCTTTTTCTGAGAAAGTATAAAAGCCCTTTCCATTTTTATATTTCACTTTTATCTTTCTCTGTATTTACAAAGCAAATTTCACTCTCTTCATCTCCAAAACCCATTTCTCTCTGTAACTGCATACTAAGCAAAAAAATGGCACCAGTAGTTACATTCATGTTTCAATCTGGGTTCGACAAAGAAAAAACAACTTCATAGCACTTGTGGACAAGTGTGTTGCTTCTGAAGACTTTCACAAGATGATGGACTTCTTTAGCAACTACAAGTTGAAGTATTCTATGCTCGAGTCTCCTGTGATTTACTGCGAGGTTTTGGAGCAAGTTTGGACAACAACCATTTTCAATTCTACAGACATGACCATTATCTTCAGTCTTAAAGGTAATGATTTCTATGTTAACCGTGATGAAGTTCAAGCTTGGTTTAAATTTACTGAAAATAACACATCTGTTCCACACACAGACATTGATGTGAGTAACATGCTTAAGTCTATGGGTTACTCTCTTGATTCTGCTAATTTAGGTGGAATCAGAAGAAAGGGCCTTATAAAATAATGGAGCTTTCTATGTGATTCTTTTATAAAAGTATTTTGTGGAAAAATAAGTAATTTTGATGCAATTCCTTCTTCCATGCTTAATATGCTATACATGCTCTTAAATGACAAGTATTTTAATTTTAGCAATTATGTATTATGCTAGGTTTCTTCTGATGTGTTGAGTGGCATTTATGACACTTTATAACGCTCCGTAAAGCTTTGTAATTGGTGTTTTGTACTCGAGTTGTTGGTGTTTTAATGTGTTTTTGTAGTGTTTTTGCATTTCAGGCATTTATCAGGAATACGGGTACATTGACATTGTTTAGATGCTAATTTGGTGTTAGGATGGTGTCTAGAATAAAAGCTCGTGAAAAGACCAGCTCAAATCAGCAAAAAAAGAAAGAAGTCAGAAATTTCTCCAGAGAGACGGCGCGCCCGCGCTGTGATAGCGCGCGCCCGCGCCAGGATGGCAGAATATCAGCGCGCCCGTGCTGGTCAAGCGCGCGGCCGCACCAGGTCGGGAAATAAAATCCTAATTCTTATGGAATTTTGATCCGTTGGACTTCTACTCTGCATGGGCTGCTATATAAACATAACTTATGCTCGTTTTTTATAAGAAGATGTACCAGAGCTTAAGGAGAAGGCGTAAGAAGACTGTAGAGCACAATTCAACCAAGGTGAAGAGGATCTAGTTTATTCTTGTGATTCTCTGTTTTAAGTTGTAACTTTGGATGCTAGTTTTCTTATTCGTGAACCATTACTCTTGTTTCGTACTTGGTTTTATTTATTTAGTATAAAGACTACATTTATTATACCATGCTTTCATCGGAACCCACGTTGATGATGAGTCCGATTATGGGCTAATCATTATCGTGGGGTTCTAACAGATTTATTTATGGATTTCCTTAGTTAATTTGTTTCGATGCCTTAGTGTGTGGTGATTGTATGATAACCTAGCATTGGTTGTACTTATTCGTCTTATGAGCGTCACGAAGTTATAAGATAATGTGTTAATCTTTAATGAAGCGAAAGTGAATTTAAGGGTTTAGAACTTGCCATGCTAGCATAGGTTCATGTATGTGATATGCATGATTCGTAGGTAATTTTAACCATCTTACTTGCCCTATGTAATCACAATAGATAACTTGTGCATTAAACCGTTATGTTGTCAAATTCTATAGACATATAGGGTCTCAATATAATTGGTGCCTATTCAGCTTCCATCTCTTTTGTGGATGTCTGGTAGTATGGTATTCGTACAACGAAAGTTGGCGTTTATCAGTTTCGTGTTATCTGATTAGTGTCATCACCATTACATGCTAAGGTTAAGAACGAAAAGGCTATTGAATGAAGTATTTAATGAAGTTAGATACCCATGTTTGTGTCATATATTATTCAACTCTTTTTAATCTCCTAGTTTATGTCCTTGGTATAATTCTAGTTAATCTTAATTATAAACAACCTCAAATTGTTATTCGTCTTAGCATTGGATAATAGTCATACTAGTGTTGCATAAATACATTGATTGAAATTAACCAAAACTAGTCTCTGTGGGAGCGAACTAGAATTAATTCTTTATTACTTGTGATCGCGTATACTTGCGTGAATATTAGCCTGTGTTCTAGCCCTAACAAGTTTTTCACGCCGCTACCGGGGACTGCGGTGTTAATTTTTAGTTTATGTGTTTGTCATCATTGGTCATTAAAGTTCAGTGACTCGAACATTGTTACTTACTTATTTCCTTGACGTGTTTCAGGTAATCTAGTGAGCTTGTATGAATACACGTTCTCGGTCTCGTAAGAGAACACTGGATCAAGTTGAGCAAAAAGTAGTAGTAGAGGAGAAAGTTGAAGAAGAGATCTTAGTTGAGAAAGAAGAAGAGGTTCTTATTGCAATGGGAGAACCAGAAGCAAATCCAAAGGCTTTGATGGACTACTCTCAACCGAAGATCAATGATATTCAGTCTAGCATTGTTCAACCAGCCATCTCGGCTAATACCTTTGAGATCAAGTCGAGCACGATTCAGATGATACAGAACTCAGTTCAGTTTGGGGGTTCTCTGACAGAAGACCCCAACATGCACATCAGAGATTTCATCGAGATCTGCAACACTTTCAAGTTCAATGGAGTTTCTGAAGATGCTATTAAGTTGAGGCTTTTCCCATTCTCTCTACGGGATAAAGCTAAGTGCTGGTTACATTTGCTACCACCAGGGTCTATCACCAAATGGGAGGATCTTGCTCAAAAGTTCTTAACTAAATTCTTTCTTATGGCGAAGACTGCTGCAATCAGAAACACACTTACTCAACTTGCTCAGCAATCTAGGGAATCTTTATGTGAGGCTTGAGATCGATATAAGAAGATGCTTAAGAAGTGTCCTCATCATGGGATGCCTGACTGGATGATCATTAACTGTTTCTATAATGGTTTGGGTGCTATTTCTAGACCCATGCTTGATGCAGCATCAGGAGGAGCCTTGTGGGCTAAAAGCTACGATGAAGCTTATGAATTTATTGAACTGATGGCTACTAATGAATACCAGAATCCTACTCAGAGACTATCTTAGGGCAAGGTAGCATGAATTCTGGAGTTGGATGCAGTTACTGCTATAATTGCTCAACTTAAGGCTTTGATGATGAAGGTGGATTCTCTGTCTAACTATGGAGTTAATCAGATCACCAGTGTCTGTGAACCTTGTGTTGGTGCCCATGAGACTGATCAGTGTGCCATTTCTAGTGAATCAGCTCAGTTTGTGAGCAACTTTCAGAGGTCGTAGCAACTTGTACCAGCCACCTATCATCCTAACAACCATAATCATCCTAACTTTAGTTGGAGCAACACTCAGAATGCGGTTCAACAAACTTATCAGCAGTATCCAGCAAAGCAGTACAACCCCCCTGGTTTTCAGCAATCGCAATACACACCAAGGCAACAACTCCAGCTGCAACAGCCTAATGAAAAATCTGAATTGGAAGAGTTGAGGCTCATGTGCAAGAGCCAAGTGGATTCTATTAAGACCTTAGAAAATCAAATTGGACAAATTGCCAATGCCTTGTTAAATCATCAACCTGGTACACCTCCTAGTGACACTGAAGTACTAGGAAAGAGGGAAGCTAAAGAGAAGGTAAAGGCAATACATTGAGGTCTGGGAAGGTTGCAAATCCCGAACACTCTCAAGTTTCGGATGAAGAAGTTGTAGCTGAAGAAGAAGTGCAGAAGGAAGCAGAAGTGGAACCAAGGAAGAGTAATATATGGGATATATCATGTAATTATTTTGCTAATTAATAATTATGATATATGTTCAGTATCTATTTTGTGAATTATTTGTTAAGTGATTGTTATGGGTAAAAAGCTAAGGTTATTACTTGCTGTATTTAATACTAAGATTCGGGAGCTCAAGGCCTTTAATGGCTGCTCTCGTACTTCGTAGCTTTATTCTGCCTTTACGAGATGCCTACGTATCTCTGTGAATTAGAGAATCAAGCCAAAAAACGTAGTTCTGATTTGTGGGGTGAGGCCCCTTATATAGATGTGGGAGTCCTTGAATTGGACTTGGTATAGGAGACTTGGTGGACAAGCCTCTGAATTAGGATAGCTGAATTAGGATAGACTTAGGAGTCCTAGGAAGTAGGAAGCTGATTCCTTATCCTTTTAGGTCCCCTTGAGGCTAATCTATAAGGATTTATATCCTTATCGGGACTCTTCTCAATAGCTGATTTTTCCCTTATTAATTAATTACGAAATTAATTAATAATTAGGGCTTTTGGGCCTTTTTTATTCCATCAGGCCTGATCTGGTCCATCAGGCTTAACCTTTCTGGTCTGAGTTTCATATATCTTTTTATTGGGCCTAGCAGCCCACAACTTGTACAATTAATGCAGTATTTAACTATACAATCATAATTTATTTATCCCTATCATTTGCCCCCCAACTTTTGGGAAACATTGAATAGGTTTCGCAGAAGTTAAGTCTATTTGTTCCCTTATAGGGTTTCGTTTTTCCGTAAAGTGTGGAGCGACCTACACGTTTACAACGAATTTTTCCTTTTATTTAGGAATTATTTTGATTTCCAGGAATTTTTCCCTTATTTCCGGGATTTTTCCCTAATTTCTGGAATTTTCCCTAATTTTTCTGGGATTTTCCCTAATTTTTCTGGGATTTTTCCTTATTTTTCTGGGATTTATCCTTAATTTCTGGATTTTTCCCTTAATTTCTGGATTTTTCCCTTAATTTCTGGGATTTATCCTTAATTTCTGCAATTTTCCCTTAATTTCTGGATTTTTCCCTTAATTTCTGGGATTTATCCTTAATTTCTGGATTTTTCCCTTAATTTCTGGATTTTTTCCTTAATTTCTGGGATTTATCCTTAATTTCTAGAATTTTCCCTTAATTTCTGGGATTTATCCTTAATTTCTGGATTTTTCCCTTAATTTCTGGATTTTTCCCTTAATTTTTGGGATTTATCCTTAATTTCTGGAATTTTCCCTTAATTTCTGGATTTTTCCCTTAATTTCTGGGATTTATCCTTAATATCTGGATTTTTCCCTTAATTTCTGGATTTTTCCCTTAATTTCTGGGATTTATCCTTAATTTCTGGAATTTTCCCTTAATTTCTGGGATTTATCCTTAATTTCTGGATTTATTCCTTAATTTCTGGATTTTTCCCTTAATTTCTGGGATTTATCCTTAATTTCTGGATTTTTCCCTAATTTCCCGGGACTTATCCTTATTTTTCTGGATTTTTCCCTAATTTCCCGGGACTTATCCTTAATTTTCTGGCTTAAAATCGATCAGAATGCATTCGAAATCGATCAGGATGCAGACAAAATCGATCAGGATGCAGCCAAAATCGATCAGGATGCAGCCAAAATCGATCAGGATCCTGATCGAATTAGCTCAGGATCTTACACTCTGGTCGACAGGATTCCTGATCGATTTCGATCAGGATTCTGACCGAATTGGCCTTCAAAGTGACACCCTAGTCGATTGCTACACGGGCTTAATCGATCAGGATTCCTGATCGATTTCGATCAGGACTCTGAACGAATTAAATGGCTCTCGACCATTCTGATCGAATGGAATATCGATCAGGACTCTGTTCTCCGTCGATCAGGACTCTGGTCGATCTTAGGGGATTTCTTCCCTCCTGTTCGAATAGCATATCGATCAGGACTCTCTTTTGCATCGATCAGGACTCTGATCGAACCATATTAAGGTTCTGGTCGATTTTTGACTTTTTAAATTCCACAGGAGCTTCTAGATTGTTCCTGATACTTCTTGTAGATGGGCCTTTAGGTTGGGCCTGGCTAAATGGGCCTAAAAACGCCTCGTATTCCGAGCTTTTCGCCTATATAAGTGTAGTGTGGAGTGAGAATCCTCACTTCACTTCCCACTTCTCATTTCATCTCACATTTTTCTCTAAAGTTCTCCCTTTTGAAGGCGATTTCCGGCGACCAAAGCCACCGCAGCTCCTCCATTCTCAAGTATTTCTGGGTTTCAAGCCTTCAACCGAAGCATATTAATGGCGGACCGTGACCTAGCTCGTTTGCAGAAGATGAATGTCTCTAAGAGAGGTACAAACATCCAAATTCAATCTCCATATACTTCCCTCATTGATATGATTAACTCGAGAGGTGATGAATATCCTTCTCTGTCTGAGTTAGATTCGTATAATCATGGTAACACTTTTCATGAGTTAGATGGTAGGATAGAGTCTATGAATACCCTGTACAGACTTCCACCCCACCTTAGGATCACTCCAGCCGCCCCTGGGGATAGGACTTGTAATTGGGAGGGGGATACCCTGTTCATTTATCGAGGAGCCCTGACCGCAGGTCTTAGGTTCCCATTTCACGAATTTATTCCTCGTTTACTAGCCGATGTACGAATCAACCCTTGTCAACTCCCTCCTAACGCCTGGAGGAACATTATCTGTTTTATGGTCCTTTGTCTCAGGAATAGCTTTCCTCTTTCCGTAGCAGTCTTTAGGAAAGTTTTCCAATTCTATAATAGTTCCATGAGTCGGCCGGGCTGGGTTTTAATTCGCCAACGGCCCAAAATTCCCCATATCTTTGATAGTAACTCTATAGTTGAGAACAACCCTAAATGGAGGGATGAGTTTGTTAGGCTGACCTGGGCTGGGGGTGATTGGGCCACACTCTTCCGTAGGCCATTTTGCAAAGTATCAGATGGTAGTCCTGGTAGCATCAGATTAACTGATGAGGAGGAGGTGGCCTACCAAGCCTTAATTTCAGACGATGGGAAAACAGACACCTGGACCCTTTTAGAGGAGTTTTCCTTGAAGAAAGTTGGTCTCTCCCAGGCCAGTGATAAGGGTAAACTTATACCTGCGAAATTATTTTTCCTTCTCTTTAACCGTACTTTTTCTTTTTTCTGGATTTTAATATTCCTTCTGCTTTTCCTTTCAGCTTGTGAGGCTATTAATAACGTCAATAGGCCCAAGGAGGGGGAATCTGGCCGCCAGAAGAGGGCCAAGTTAAACAGGGATCCCAGGAGCAAACCTGACGGTCCTACTTTCCTTAAGCCCCACGTCCCGGTGGTCGAGCTGGGGGACGATGTGGATCCTCCACTTAAGGCACATTCCTTCAGGCCTAACTGGGGCTTCAGGAGGAGCGATACGGTGGTTGGATCCACCAAACATGCCAAGGATTGGTCGTACCACTCCATCACTCCCCATGATTTCACTAACATTGTTACGGGGAGTGATGTCGAGACTATTGAGCTTCTGGGCTCTCAAGCCCAAGCTGCGGTAATTTTCTTTTTTCTTCTCTTCCTTTTGTGAATTTCAACTTTTCTTGTATCCCAATAAATTTGCGCCAACTCATACATATTTCTTTGCAGAGTAATACCTATTTCCAGGCGGCCCTACATCAGGCTAGATCTTGGAAGGGTAACTCTGATGTTTTTGAAAAGGAGATGAAGAAGTGGGAGGAGAGAGCCAAGGTCCTAGAGAAGAAGCTAGACACGAAGAAAGAGGAGCTGGCTAAGGCTCATTCCGAGCTGGTGAAACTTAGGAGCGATAAGGATAAGCTCATTGATGACTACATGGATTCTGACAAGTTTAAGAATCTCATGGAGATTCATGATGAGGGTCTTTACTCCCTACAGTTCACTCAGGGATGGGATGCGGCCGTGAAGGCTGTTTCTGAGAAGTACCCGGGCTTAGTCGACCCTAAGGACTTTATAAGTCCTGAGCAGGCTGAGTCAGAGGACAGCATAGACGCCCTCTTCGACTCTCCTCAGCCAGATGATCGCATCTTGGATCCTAACACTGCTTCTCCTCCCGCTTCTCCTGCGAAGGACGCTGAAGGCGCTGATAAGGAGAAAGAGAATGAAGGCTCCCGCATGGAGGAGTAGTTTTTCTATTTTGTAATTTTATCCTTAATTTATGTCTGGACTTTTGTTTGTATTAAAACTTATTACCCTGCGGGGCTATGCTACTTTCCTTATTTGCATTCTCTCCTTCATTTTTCTGATACTTTAATATTCAAACTTGGCTTAATGGGTCACACAAGTATTATCACAACTCAAACATCCATAGGTTGAAATAATTTCGAACTCTTCAATTTCAAGTCTGGTTTTCCAAAACCTTACATAATATGGGTTCGACCCTGATCTATAATAGCTAAAAAAGAAAAATACTATGCAAACAAAGCTTCAAGGTGCTTTTAAACCTACTTGTCATAATGACAAGTGAGAATCGTACTTCGACCATCTTACACGTAGTAAACCTTCAGGTTTTGTGCGTGCCAGGTCCTCGGGACTTCAAAACCTTCCATAGTTTCCAGCTTGTAGGTTCCTCTACCCTGAACGCTCTTGACTCTGTACGGCCCTTCCCAATTTGGGGCAAGCTTTCCTTTCTGTCCAACACCAGAAGCCTCTATTTTTCTCAATACTAGATCTCCTTGTTTAAAAAATCTCTCTTTAACCCTTAGGTTGTAATAGAATGAAGCCTTTTTCTGATATTCTACTATCTTTGCATGTGCTTTATCTCGCACTTCATCAATTAAATCCAGGGCTAATCTCTGCCCTTCCTCATTTTCTTTCTCATCGAAGGCCTGAATCCTTGGAGAGGAATGTGATATCTCCACGGGAACTACTGCTTCCGCCCCATATGCCAACATGAAAGGAGTTGCATCTGTCGTGACTCTACAAGTAGTCCTGTAGGCCCATAATATTGGAAGGATTATCCGATTTGCTACCTCCGCTTGCCCATTGGCTTGCGGGTGAGCCACAGAGGTGAACCGTAACTCAATTTCATTTTCTTCGCAATACTTCTTGAATTCCTCGTTGTTGAATTGTGTTCCATTGTCAGTGACGAGGATACGGGGAATTCCATATCGGCACATAATGTTTTCCCACATGAATTGTGCAACCTGCTTAGTTGTGATTTTGGCCAAAGGTTTGGCTTCGATCCACTTGGTGAAATAATCAATGGCTACAATCAGAAACTTCCTTTGTGCTGTGGCCATAGGAAAAGGCCCTAGAATATCCATCCCCCACATAGCAAAGGGAATAGGTGAGTTGATAGAGGTCAGCATCTCGGGGGGTTGTCTGGCGACTGGTGCATGCTTCTGACAACGATCACACTTCTTTACATATTCTTTGGCATCAGCCATCATTTCTGGCCAATAGAAGCCTAAACGAGTTATCTTATGAGCCAAGGCCCTGCCCCCCAAGTGTTGCCCACAAATACCTCCATGCACTTCCTCAAGAGCTAAGCGTGCCTCATCGGGCCTGAGACACCTCAAGTAAGGAACCACGAAAGATCTTTTATATAGAATCCCATCTATCAAAGAGTACCTTAGTGCTCGAACAGTTAACTTCCGTGCCTCAATTGCATCGCTTGGCAACCAACCGGTCTGAATGTGAGCCTTGATGGGATCAATCCATGACGTCCCCAAGCCTACGGGAGCCACAAGCTTAACATCTATGCTTCGTGTCTTCAAAACACGGAAGTACACACTTCCTGAACTTTCTTCAATCTCAGATGAAGCAAACTTTGATAGCGCATCTGCTTTAGCATTTTCTTCCCTTGGAATGTGTTCAACATGGCATTCATTAAATTGGGTCATCACAGCCCTTACTAGGCGAACATACTTAGCCATCGTATCATCCCTTGCTTCAAATTCTCCCTTTACCTGGGATATGATCAACTTCGAGTCTCCACGGACCTTTAAGTTTTTGACTCTAAGTGTCCCAGCTAGACCAAGGCCAGCAATCAGGGCTTCATACTCTGCCTCATTGTTTGTGGTTGGGAAGTCTAGCTTCATGGCATACTCAATTAAGAATCCTTCAGGGCTTTGCAAAACCAACCCTGCTCCACTGGAATTTGTTTTTGATGCTCCATCAAAATAGAGAACCCAATATTCTTTCTCCTCGTCCCCATTGTCGACTCCCTTGTCTTGAGGTATGGTATCTTCCTGCCCCCCGACTTCTTGGTTGGGTATGGTACATTCCACCACGAAGTTAGCTAGTGCCTGGGCTTTTATGGCCGTACGTGGCTTATACTTGAGATCGAACTCTCCCAACTCTATTGCCCACTTAATCAGTCTCCCACTTGCCTTGGGACTGTGAATGATATTTCTCAGTGGCTGATTTGTTAGCACTTCAATTTGGTGAGCTTGAAAATAAGGACGCAGCTTTCTTGAAGCCATTACCAAGGCTAAAGCGAATTTCTCAATGGCTGAATAATTCAACTCAGCACCATGCAAAATTTTGCTGACATAGTATACGGGTTTCTGAACTTTCAGTTCCTCCTTAACCAACACCGCGCTCAAGGCGCTTTCTGAAACAGCCAAGTACAAGAATAAAATTTCACTCAGAACTGGCTTGGCCAACAACGGGGCCTGGCCCATATACTTCTTTAACTCTTCAAATGCCTTCTGATTTTCCTCACTCCATACAAAGTCTTTAATGTTCTTTAATGACTTGAAGAATGACAAGCACTTGTCTCCTGACTTGGAGATGAATCGTCCTAGCGCAGCAACCCTTCCTGTGAGTTTCTGAACATCCTTGACAGTTTTTGGGGGTTCCATGTCCAGGATTGCCTTTATTTTATCGGGGTTAGCCTCAATTCCCCTCTTTGAGACCATCAATCCCAAGAATTTTCCAGATCCTACTCCGAAAGCACACTTCGTCGGATTCAACATCATCTTGTGGTACCTCAGGACCTCAAAAGCTTCCCTTAAATGGGCTATATGATCAGTCTTTACTAGACTCTTGACTAACATGTCATCAACATAGACTTCCATAGTCTTACCAATAAGATCCTTAAAAATTCTATTCACCAACCTTTGATAGGTGGCTCCTGCATTCTTGAGACCAAACGCCATAACAAGATAACAATAAACACCAAAGTCAGTGATAAATGATACCTTTGGAATGTCATCCTTATGCATTTTGATCTGGTTGTATCCGCTAAACCCATCCATGAAACTCAGCATCTCATGTCCAACGGTGGCATCAATCAAAGTATCAATTCTAGGCAGCGGAAAACAGTCTTTGGGGCATGCATCATTCAGATCGGTGAAGTCTATACACATCCTCCACTTTCCATTAGCCTTCTTCACCATTACAGGGTTTGCTAACCACTCCGGAAATTGAATCTCCTCAATGAAACCAGCCTCTAAGAGCTTTTCCACTTCCTGCTTTATAGCCTCTTGTCTTTCCGGGGCAAAATTTCTTTTCTTTTGTTTCACTGTCTTCCGACTTGGATCCACGTTTAGCTTGTGAGTAATTAACTCCGGGTCTATGCCTGGCATATCAGCTGCTGACCATGCAAACACATCACTATTTTCTTGCAAAAATTTCACTAACTTCCCTCTAAGGGGCTCCTCTAATGTGGCTCCAATGAAAGTCATCCTCTCAGGATTCTTGGGATCTAAAGGAACCGAAACCAATTCTTCTGCTGGCCTTCCTCTATTCTCATCATTTTCTCGAACATCCATATCTTCAATAGGAAGAACCTGCCCCCCGACTCCATCTGCCCTCAAAGAGGCCACATAACAGCTTCTAGCCATTTTTTGATCTCCTCTCTCTTCTCCAATCCCGTTTCGGGTGGGAAACTTCATGACTGAATGGTAGGAAGAGGGGACTGCCTTGAAGGCATGTATCCCTGTTCTCCCCATGATAGCATTATAAGTTGAACTAGCCTTTACCACTACGAAATCCAGCATCTGCGTTGCTTGCCTTGGCTCCGTACCTATGGTGGTTGGCAACTTGATTATCCCTTCCACAAGACATTCTACTCCAGCAAATCCATATATCGGCATGTCGGTTGGTGTTAACTGGGAGTCGTTATACCCCATCCTTAGAAAGGTGTCGTGGAGCAAGATATCCACAGAAGCACCATTATCCACAAGGACCCTCTTAACCGGGCTATTTCCTATTATTGGTGTTATGACCAGCGGGTCGTCATGGGGAAACTTCACACCCTCTAGGTCGGAATCATCAAAAGCCAATGTTACTTCTGTCCTGGCCCTCTTCGGGGCTTCTCCAACAATATGCATAACCTCTCTAGTATATGCCTTTCTGGAATTTTTGGACAATCCAGCAGCAGTTGGACCTCCAAAGATCGTGTTTATCACAGGCCCTTGAGGTCTCGGCCCTCCATAAATGGTGTTTATAACTGGTCCTCTAGGTTGGGGATTCCGCCCCTGATCATCTTGGTCCCTCCTACGATCTTCAAAGTTCTTCCTTCCATTATTATTTCTGTCCCCTCCATCTCTAGTATACTTATTCAGTCTTCCTTTTCGAATCAAAAACTCAATTTCATCTTTCAATTGCCTACACTCATCAGTGTCATGGCCAACATCTTTGTGAAACCTGCAATACTTGCCCCTATCTAGCTTGGCGGGATCAGCCTTCAAGGGCTTAAGCCAGCGAATATCTCTGTCTTTCTCAATCTCCATCAAAATCTGACTTCTGGGAGCATTCAGCTTAGCGTATTCAGTGAACTTTTGCCCAGGTCCTCCCTTCTTGGGGGTTGAATCAGGGTTTTGTTCGGTTCTAGGATATTTGTCCTTAGCGATATACTCCAAATCAGTTTTTCGTTTCTTGCCTCCAGTGGGCTCATTACTTACTACGGTCTTCCTCATACTTTCTTCAACCTTGATATACTTCCCTGCCCTCTCTTGGAGCTGCAACATGCTCTCAGGGGGTCGTTTGGCCAAAGACATCTTAAAAAACTTATCCCTAGTTCCTTGTTGCAATGCTATCATGGCTACCTTATCATCAAGATCTGGGACTTTTAAAGCCTCCTTTGTAAAAACAATTCAGGTAATCTCTTAAGGATTCCTTAGCTCCTTGCACAAGACTCATAAGAGATGCTGAACTTTTCTCATGGACTCTTCCACTGATGAATTGCTTAATAAAAGCCTGACTTAGTTCTCTGAATGATCCAATAGAATTTGGGGGTAGGCGACTGTACCATCTTTGAGCCATACCCGACAGGGTTTGAGGGAAGGCCCGACATTTTATAGCATCATTCACGGGTTGCAGCAGCAGTGCATTAGAGAATGTCCTAACATGATTAGCGGGGTCTCTCGTGCCATCATAGGCTTTGATAGTGGGCATCTTGAATTTCCTTGAGACATGGGCATTCATTATCTCTTCTGTGAAGGGTGGAGTTGGATCATCAGGATCTCCAAGGGGAAGGAGATTGCTCGGATCAGTTCTTGGGACAGCAGCCCTTCTTCTTACCGGACCATCCAGGTCTATGATAGGAGGAGGATTTCTCCCCCTAGGAGGTATGTGGGGTCTGGTGGCTTGGTGAGCCTCCAAATCACGCCTCAGCCTTTGGATTTCAGCCTCATGAGCCCTGATCTTTTCCTGCACTTCTTGGGGATTCGCCCCTGGGGTGCTTTGGGGGCGTTGCCTTCCATCGACCATTGGCTCTTTTCCAGGACGCCTCCTTCTCGGGGCCACTTCATCATCCGAAGATTCGGAGTCTCTTTCAGTGTATGGACCAGAAAATTCCCGATCCTCAGGGATAGGATCCAAACCTCGTATATAGGGGGGCGACCGCCCTCGTGCTTCGCTTCGCCCAGCATATCCGCTTCCTCCAACCTCAGGGTGAAGGGGCATCCCATAAGGGGGGTTAGTAGTAACAATAGTTGAATATTCATACCCGACGGGTCGAGAATTCACAGGTATATGTATTTGTTGAACTTGAGGATTCGTACCTTGAATAGTCGGGGGAGTTGTCCCTTGTGGCTGAGGATGAGTTGCCCCTGTCTGGGCTTCCCCCTGAGTAGATGCATAAGTTGAATGGGGAGGAACCTCCACGGTTGATGAAATCACCTGGGTTGTCCCTGATGGTGTTCCCTCCTCCAGAGTGCTGGTTGTTCTCCGTGTTCTCGCCATGGTTGTTGTTCCGTTTTTCCCACAGGCGGCGCCAAATGTTATGGGTAAAAAGCTAAGGTTATTACTTGCTGTATTTAATACTAAGATTCGGGAGCTCAAGGCCTTTAATGGCTGCTCTCGTACTTCGTAGCTTTATTCTGCCTTTACGAGATGCCTACGTATCTCTGTGAATTAGAGAATCAAGCCAAAAAACGTAGTTCTGATTTGTGGGGTGAGGCCCCTTATATAGATGTGGGAGTCCTTGAATTGGACTTGGTATAGGAGACTTGGTGGACAAGCCTCTGAATTAGGATAGCTGAATTAGGATAGACTTAGGAGTCCTAGGAAGTAGGAAGCTGATTCCTTATCCTTTTAGGTCCCCTTGAGGCTAATCTATAAGGATTTATATCCTTATCGGGACTCTTCTCAATAGCTGATTTTTCCTTTATTAATTAATTACGAAATTAATTAATAATTAGGGCTTTTGGGCCTTTTTTATTCCATCAGGCCTGATCTGGTCCATCAGGCTTAACCTTTCTGGTCTGAGTTTCATATATCTTTTTATTGGGCCTAGCAGCCCACAACTTGTACAATTAATGCAGTATTTAACTATACAATCATAATTTATTTATTCCTATCAGTGATATATGTGTTTGGATGTTTAAAAAATGATATTAATTGAGTATTTTAATTTTTATATGTCTAAAATAAAATATAGATAATTTTCATATCTTCCTATTTATTTTTATGTTGATTTATGATTTTATAGGAAATATATGGATTTTATAAATTCTTTTCCGAGTATTTATAAACTATTTTATACGATCGGGAACCAACCGACGTCATCCGTTTTTACGTTTTTATAACCCGAAACTCTTCTGAGAACTCCTTCTTAACCTAATTGTAATATTCTGAGCATTTTCCATGTTTCGACTTTTTCGATCCGGCGTACGGTTTGTCCTGTGCGGGTCCCGGCGCAATATTTTCGATAAATTATTCATTTCGGTAAATCGATAAAACTCGTATTTTCGATAAACGGGATCCTTTTATTAAACTATCAAAATTATCACCTCGTAATACGTGTAACCAGGCGCTGAGACCAAGACCGCAGTACAAATTGTACTGATTTGGATAATTATCCCGAAAACCGGTACCGTTTGGATCAGTTTTTATAAATAAACGTACCATTTTATATCTGGAATGATCCAACGGGATACCAATTTTCTATAATTATAAATAGCCTTTACCGTATTTTATTCCGTACCAAAAATCATTTGCAAACAGTAATTATATAGTTTTTGCAGAGAAAATACTTATATTCATAAACCTTTCTCAGAATCAAACCAACAAATCAAGGTGTTAGTGATCTCCGTTTGCAGAGAAAATACTTATATTCATAAAATTATTTTTAATTCAAAAGTAAATCTGAATTAATTAGTGAATTAATTTTAGTTAATAATTAATTGATTAATTGATCAATTAATTCGAAAATTAATTGATTGATTGATTTAATTAATTATTAATTGATTTTAATTAATTATTTAATTAGATTTAATTATTTAAAAATGATTTAAAAATTCCAAAAAATAGTTTCGAGCTTTAAAATATTATTTTAAATTATTTTCGAGGCTCGATAATTATTATATAATTGTTTTGAAGCCAGATTTGGCGAACCAAACCCTGTTTATTACTTTAAAATTGATCCAACGACCCGTTTTAATTCCGAAAAATGTTTTAAAAATCATTTTAAATACCCGAAAGCCTGTTTATGACCCGAGACTCATGTATAAATGATATATCATTGATTGTTTGACGTGTTACTTGTTATATGTGACTTGTTGGTTGACTGTCGGTCTATATGTTTGGTGTTTACTTGTTTATGGTGTAACTTTCAATCCGTAAATCGAATTTGGGTAAAACGAAGGGTAGATAGAAGTGTATACCGAATAGAATCATATGAGTTGAGTATTGATAGATGCTTATGTTATGTGAGCAGAAGAGGCAAGGCGTAGAAAAGGAAAACAGATAGTCAAGGAATAAGACGGTTGTGATTGGAAGTTAGTGTAGTATAGCAAGCTAGTACCAGGCAAGTGTTCTGAACTTTCTCGAGATATATTGTAGTTGATTGATTGTCCTGTTTTATATTATAAGTTCTTTGAAGCACTAAACCCTAAACCCTGATTCCAGCTATTGATCTTGAGTCGTAAACCTTATTCTTTCTAAACCATTGATTGTTGCATACCCAAATACGAACCACAAATATACGATACTACTCCACAAATACATACAAACTGAATACCAAACACCGAATCGAATTACTTGCATATTCAAACCATTGTACCTTATGCTTTGAAATACCAAATTCTTGTAACCTTGAAACGTTGATTCCTTTGTTATCCAATTCTTTCATTACCTAACAACCAAGCTTTGAAATTGCCATATGGATCCTTTGTGAAGATTGAAACCATTTCATTATCGAACATCCAATGTTGTTTATGATTCTGTTTATTGTTTAACATTGTTTATTCTGTTATTATGTTAGAATTGGATTCTTTTATAAAATTGTGGACCAGATTCGTGGTCATACCATATTAATGGTCAAGTTAGGCCAATATGTGCCTTGGATCTAGTAATTAGAGCAGTGCTGTGTGCTTTGCTCGGGGTTAGTGCGTGACTGATCAGCAACCTAACCTTGGTTTTTAAAATAAGAATATAATATCCAATTCTAAATCATAATTCATTGTTCACTTGATATCATAACCCTTTTCACTTGATGATCATTATTCTTATTCTTGTCATTGTGCGATGCGCGATGTTGTGCGATGTTGTTTATGTTCTTTTCCAGTTAAGAAGGAACCAGTTGGTGGCGAGGATCCCCAATCCAGTGCGAGAGCTAGGGGTTCAGGTTGATCGAGTTAAGCTAGCTGGAAGCTTTTGAAATAGTTTAAGTTTGTAAAAGTTTGTAATAATGTTTAATTTTCAGTTTTAAGTTCGAATAGTTGGGATTTGGACGTTTGTAATTTAAAGGGTATGTGTGTGGCTTGTGTACATACTTTAACCTGTTGCGGTCCGTGGTAGTTGGTAAGTAGGGTCACTACATATTATCATTATCTTTATTATTGTTATAAGCAGGTTATAAATATAGTGTGTGTGTGTGTGTGAACCCCAAACTTCTGACCCGGGTTTAGAGGGCGCCACAGGTTTGGTATCAGAGTTACAGGTTATAAGTCACTGACATAAGCCTAGGTTGATGGGAATGGGTAGAGGGTTAGGATTAGAAGTAAGAAATAGAAAGATAGAACGTCGAGAGGTTGAGTGCTACAGTATAATAGGTATTAGTATGATTCGCGTCATGTTTCGAGATTCTTATATTGCGATATGATTTCAGATAGCAGCGATGGCTGACTCTTTCATCCCCGTATCTGCTAATCACTCAGAGCCCTCAGTTGGAGTACCATCTTCAGATCCACGTCCTGTTGTTCCACCAGTGTTGGCTATTTTACATCCACCTGTGTTACAGCCCGTACCACTGCAGGATATTCCACCCCCAGGCATGAGGCCACCTATCAGAGGACCCCCACCAGCTGATTCAGATTCCACTAGGCATTCAGTTACGGGTGCCCCATTCCAATCTACATTGCATCCTGCTCCTTATTACCGGTATGAGGCTCTTTTATTGGAGCGTGATTTGTTGTCACAGATCCGAGAGCTGCAGCATATCATCAGGACTACAGATGTTGATCGTGGTGTGAGGGAGCTTCAAGAGGAGATCCATGTGACACGCAGGATTCTTGAGGCTAGGCTACATGGAGCTACATTACCTGGTCGAGGCCCTGATGCACTTATGGGATGGACTAGTGAGGTGATGGAAGATTTTGAGAGGCTGGGAGGACCAGAGTTTCCTTGGAGTTAGATCTAGTGATGGAGATGCTGAGCGGTGTTGTTATGGTTGTTTAGTATGTACAGTAGTGTGTAGTATGTATCAGTAGACTTTTGGGTTGTATTTATAGATTAGATCTGCTGACTAGTGAGTAGGTTTGTTGTACCTTTTTGCTTTTACTTCCTAAGCATCTTTACGCTTGTACTACCTAAAACTTTTGATCTATATATATCAGTACCTTTTCCTTTCCAGCATTGTCATTTACTTTACTACACCTGTTTTACTTTACCTTATTTATTGCACCAGTTATACCTCTGTGATACCATATACCCTATCCCCTTAACTATTTATATTCTGTAAAGAAGCATGCAATTTACTTGGTCCAACTGTTACAACTGTTTTCAAAAAGAGATATTTCTATTTTACAAAACTTTTCTTCTATGCAAAGGATTTGATTTAAAGGCTAAATAAGTTGTTTGATTCTTTACAGAAAATGCCTCCCAGAAGAAATACCCACACCAACACCCAGAATGAAGAAACCAACAACAACAACAACAATAATAACCAAGATAATACCAACCAGAATGTAAAACCAGGACCCATAGACCTAGTAATAGCCCAGATTCTTCAAATCTTGGCCCAACAAACAGTTCACCTAGCACAACAACAACAAAGACAGACCAATCCCCAGGTAACTTTCAAAACTTTTCAGGCAGTAAACCCACCAGAATTCAAGGGTTCCTTAGATCTGATTGAAGAAAATGTTTGGTTAAAGGAAATAGAGAAGTGGTTTGCTCTAGTTAAAGTAAAGGAAGAACAAAAGGTTTAGTTTGCGAGTTATTATTTGAAGAATGAGGCCACCTATTGGTGGGAGACTGTGAAGACATTGGAAGGTACAAATGTTTTTACTTGGGAGAGGTTTAAGGAATTGTTTTTAGAAAAATATTTTCCGCAGTCTGTTCAGGATCAGATGGAGCTGAAGTTTTTAGAGTTAAAGCAAGGAAATATGTCGGTAGCTGATTATGAAAGTAAGTTTGAGGAGTTGTCAAGGTATGTGCCGTCATATGTAGATACTGACAGGAAGAAGGCTAAGAGATTCCAGCAAGGTCTGAAGCCATGGATCAGAGGGAAGGTAGCCATTTTTGAGTTGGATACCTATGCAGGATTTGTACAGAAGGCCATGATTGCAGAGACAGAGAGCGAGATGCCCCAGAAGGAGAGGGAAAGTAAGAAGAGGAAGTTTGAAGGAAATGAAGGTCAGTCACAATCAGGGAAGTTTCCAAACTTTAAGAAAGGCAAGTTTCAGCGAGGGAGAAATTTTAACTTCAAGAGGCAAAATGCAGGCGACGGAGGCCAGGGCAACCGTTCAGTCAATGTGAATCAGCCGAATCAATTGCGTTTAACTTTTCCAGATTATCAGGTATGTGGGAAGAAACATGGAGGAGTTTGTAATAAGTTGAATGTAGTTTGTTTCAAGTGTAATCAGAAAGGGCACTATTCAAGGGAGTGCCGAAATCAGCCAACGAGAGAGCCATCAAACAAGGATCAGCCTATCCGGAATCCAGCGGTTAAGGTTCCAGCTATTGGATTTATGTGCTTTAAATGTGGAAAGCCAGGACATATAGCCAGGGATTGCAAGACACCAGCCCCAGTTAGTAATGTATTGAGAATTATGGGATCTACCCTAGCAGTGAATGAGACTCCAAGGGCTAGAGTTTTTGATATGTCTGTGAAGGACGCTATCCAGGATACTGATGTCGTGGCAGGTACGCTTAATGTGAATTCTTTATGTGCCAAGGTGTTAATAGATTCGGGAGCAACTCGATTGTTTATTTCTCAAGATTTTGTTAGTAAGTTAAATTGTCCAGTTGAGTATTTAAATGAAATAATGACTATGGAATTAGCAAATCAAGAATGTGTATCTGTTTATCAAGTTTGTGGGAATTGTGAGGTTGAGATTTCTGGTAGTAAGTTTTGTGTAGATTTGATACCATTTAAGTTAGGAGAATTTGACGCTGTCTTAGGAATAGATTGGTTATCTAAGCATTATGCCCAGATAGATTGTCGAAATAAGAAGGTAATGGTGAAGATGCCAGACGAGAGGATAGTAATGTTTAAGGGCCAGAAGCAAGTAAAGAAATTCTTAACGATGATTCAAGCTAAAAAGTTACTACGACAAGGATGCGAGCATTTTGTTGCTTATGTGATTGATAGAAGTCAGGAGCCAGCAAAACTTGAAGATATTCCAGTAGTTAATGAATTTCCAGACGTATTTCCCGATGAGTTACCAGGACTTCCTCCAGATAGAGAAATTAAGTTTGTGATCGACTTAGCACCTGGAACGGAACCAATATCCAAGGCCCCATACAGAATGGAGCTCGTTGAGATGAAGGAACTAGTAAAGCAATTGCAAGAGTTGTTAAAGAAATGAGTAATCAGACCCAGTATATCCCCGTGGGGTGCACCGGTACTATTTGTTATGAAAAAGGATGGAAGCATGAGACTGTGCATCGACCATCGGGAGCTCAACAAGCTTACAATCAAGATCAAGTATCCATTGCCAATGATTGATTTTTTGTTTGACCAATTGAAAGGAGCCTAGTACTTCTCCAAGATTGATTTGAGATCGGGATATCATCAACTAAAGATTAAGCCAGAAGATATACCGAAGACAGCTTTGAGGACAAGGTATGGACATTATGAATTTTTAGTGATGTCTTTTGGATTAACCAATGCCCCGGCAGCATTCATGGACCTGATGAACAGAATTTTCAAAGAATACTTGGACAAGTTTGTTATTGTGTTTATAGATGATATTTTAATTTATTCAAAGACAGAAGAGGATTATGCAGAACATTTAAGAATAGCTTTGGAGATATTAAGGAAAAAGAAGTTATATGCTAAATTCTCGAAGTGTGAGTTTTGGCTACAGGAAGTTCAATTCTTAGGACATATAGTCAGTAATGAAGGGATCAAAGTGGACCCAACGAAGATTGAGGCAATTACAAATTGGGAAAGACCGATAACACCAACAGAGGTAAGAAGTTTTTTAGGATTAGCGGGATATTATCGCCAATTTGTTCAAAATTTCTCAAGGATTGCAACACCATTAACGAAGCTTACCCGAAAGAATGAAAAGTTCATATGGAACGATAAATATGAAGAAAGTTTTCAAGAATTGAAGTGAAGATTAATTACGACACCTGTTTTGTCACTTCCAGATGATCAATGGAATTTCGTAATCTATAGTGATGCTTCTCATAAAGGACTCAGATGCGTTGTGATGCAACACGATAAGGTTATTTCGTATGCGTCAAGGCAATTGAAACCCCACGAACAGAAATATCCTACTCATGATTTGGAGCTAATAGCCATAGTTTTTTCTTTGAAGATTTGGAGACATTATCTATGTGGAGAAAAATGCAAGATTTATATGGATCATAAAAGCTTAAAGTACATATTTACACAGAAGGAGCTTAATATGAGACAGAGGAGATGGTTAGAGTTAATCAAGGATTACGACTGTACAATTAACTATCATCCAGATAAAGCAAACATTGTGGCGAACACGTTGAGTCGGAAAGAAAAATTAAATGTGTTATCAGTACTCGAGGAGATATATAAGGAATTTCAGAAATTGGAATTGGAAATTAGAGTTTGCAAGCCTGATGAAGCGAAAGTGTATAGTATGACTTTCCGGCCGGAATTGTTAGAGAAGATAAGGAAGTGTCAAGAAGAGGTAATGGATCAGGACATGAATCATTTGGTAGGTGAAGAATTGTGCACGAAAAAGGATGATCAAGGTATTCTTAGGTTTTTTTCTAGAATTTGGATTCCACCAGTGACGGAGTTAAAGAATGAAATTTTACAGGAAGCTCATAATTCAAGGTATTCAATTCATCTAGGGAGTACCAAGATGTACAGAGATTTAAAAGAAAATTATTGGTGGCCAGATATGAAGAGGGAAATTGCGGAATGGGTTAGCAGATGTTATACATGTCAGAGAGTTAAAGCAGAACATCAGAGACCAAGTGGATTGCTACAGCCATTGGAGATTCCAGAGTGGAAATGGGAGCATATTGCCATGGATTTCATAGTCGGATTACCAAGGACGAAAGCCAATCATGATGCCATTTGGGTTATAGTGGATAGACTTACCAAGTCAGCTCATTTTATGCCTATAAATGAAAGATTTTCACTAGAAAAGTTAGTTCATATGTACCTAAAGGAAATTGTAGTTAGTCATGGAGTCCCCGTGTCTATCGTATCCGATTGAGATCCGAGATTTAATTCGAGATTTTAGAAAAGTTTTCAGGAATGTTTGAGAATGAGACTGAATATGAGTACGGCTTACCATCCACAGACGGACGGCCAGAGTGAAAGAACGATCCAGACAATCGAAGATATGTTACGTGTTTGTGCTATTGATTTTAAGAGTAGTTGGGACGAGCATTTACCCTTGGTAGAATTTGCTTACAACAACAGCTATCATTCCGGTATTGGGATGCCACCCTATGAAGCTCTTTATGGATGCAAATGTCGATCTCCTGTATATTAGGACGAAGTAGGAGAACGCAAAATACTTGGACCTGAATTGGTGCAGCAGATGAAGGAAGTTGTTGAAGTTATCCAGAAGAGATTGATAGCAGCACATGACCGTCAAAGGAAGTATGCATATCAATCAAGGAAAGATATGGAATTCAAAGAAGGAAATTTGGTATTACTGAAAGTATCACTGTGGAAGGGATTGACAAGATTTGGAAAGAAAGGAAAACTGAGCCCAAGATATGTCGGACCTTTTGAGATTTTAAAACGCGTTGGTAAAGTAGCTTACGAGTTGGCGTTACCTCCGCACATGGAGCACATTCACAATGTTTTTCACGTATCGATGCTTAAGAAGTATAATCCAGACTCCAGTCATGTAATAGAATATGAGCCAATAGAGCTTCAAGTAGATTTGTCGTATGTAGAGAGTCCGATAAAGATTCTAGAAGAAAGAGAGAAAGTGTTAAGAAATAAAGTGATAAAGTTAGTACGGGTATTGTGGAGAAACCCAAAGGTTGAAGAGTAAACCTGGGAGTTAGAAAGTGATATGAAAGAAAAGTACCCTCATTTGTTTTCTTAGGAGATTCTGAGGACAGAATCCTTTTAAGGGGGGAAGGATGTAATATCTGGGATATATCGTGTAATTATTTTGCTAATAAATAATTATGATGTATGTTCAGTATCTATTCTGTGAATTGTTTGTTAAGTGATATATGTGTTTGCATGTTTAAAAAATAATATTAATTGAGTATTTTAATTTTTATATGTCTAAAATAAAATATAGATAATTGTCATATCATCCTATTTATTTTTATGTTGATTTATGATTTTATAGGAAATATATGGATTTTATAAATTCTTTTTCCGAGTATTTATAAACTATTTTATACGATCGGGAACCAACCGACGTCATCCATTTTTACATTTTTGTAACCCGAAACTCTTCCAAGAACTCCTTCCTAACCTAATTGTAATATTCTGAGTATTTTCCATGTTTCGACTTTTTCGATCCGGCGTACAGTTTGTCCTGTGCAGGTCTCGGCGCAATATTTTCGATACATTATTCATTTCGGTAAATCGATAAAACTCGTATTTTCGATAAGCGAGATCTTTTTATTAAACTATCAAAATTATCACCTCGTAATACGTGTAACCAGGCGCTGAGACCAAGACTGCAGTACAAATTGTACTGATTTGGATAATTATCCCGAAAACCGGTACCGTTTGGATCAGTTTTTATAAATAAACGTACCATTTTGTATCTGGAATGATCCAACGGGATACCAATTTTCCATAATTATAAATAGCCTTTACCGTATTTTATTCCATACCAAAAATCATTTGCAAACAGTAATTATATAGTTTTTACAGAGAAAATACTTATATTCATAATCCTTTCTAAGAATCAAACAAACAAATCAAGGTGTTAGTGATCTCCGTTTGGAAAGCTCGAGTAACCAAATCGAAGGTCTTGAGGAATACTTTCAGAATCTGTGATCCATACACCTGCAGAATCAAAGGTTGATTTTATATATTTTTATTTATTTTCGTATTATTTTGAGTAAAAATATGAATTTTTGTTCGGATGATTGTTTGAATGATTTGATGATTGCATGTTGTAGAGTTTGTTTTCCTGATGATTTTGATATATTATATGACTGATTTGGAGTTCAATAACATGTTCAAAATTGAGTTTGATTTTCGAATTTTGAAATTAGGGTTTATAACCCGTATGAATGTTCTTAATTGAAATTTAGGGCTTTTTGATTTAGGGGTTATTAGCTGTTGATATATAGTGGGTTGTGTTCCTTGTGAAATTTGCAATCGATTGGTATATAGCTCGTTAACAGAGGATTCGTGAATCGAAGGAAATTGTGATTTTAAGTTCACGTCGAGCTCGCCGGAAACCGGTGAACTTCTCGGCCAAATTCCGGCCAACTCAAGGATTATTAGGATGATTTGAGGGCATGGTTAGATTCCTGGTGTGGTGGAGATTATATCTGGAGGTGGTGGTGGCCTGAGCATCCCTGAATCGACTTCTCCGGTGAGACAGGGCATTTTCTGGCGACCCCCTTGTAAAATTGCAGTTTGGTACCTGGACTTTTGGGGATGATGCAATTTGGTCCCTGAAGTTTCCAGAATTTGCAAAAATAACCTTCCTGTTTTAAAATTATTTAAAAATCATATTTTCTATTTATTTTAATTATAAAAATTCGTTTTTAATTTCTGAAAATTCCAAAAATTATTATTTTAATTCTAAAAATTATTTTTAATTCAAAAGTAAATCTGAATTAATTAGTTAATTAATTTTAGTTAATAATTAATTGATTAATTGATCAATTAAATCGAAAATTAATTGATTAATTGATTTAATTAATTATTAATTGATTTTCATTAATTATTTAATTAGATTTAATTATTTAAAAATGTTTTAAAAATTCCGAAAAATAGTTTCGAGCTTTAAAATATTATTTTAAATTGGTTTCAAGGCTCGATAATTATTATAAAATTGTTTTGAAGCCAGATTTGGCCAACCGAACCCTGTTTTTTACTTTAAAACTGATCCAACAACCCGTTTTAATTTCGAAAAATGTTTTAAAAATCATTTTAAATACCCGAAAGTCTGTTTATGACCCGAGACTCCTTTATAAATGATATATCATTGATTTTTTGACGTGTTACTTGTTATATGTGACTTGTTGGTTGATTGTCGGTCTATATGTTTGGTGTTTACTTGTTTATGGCGTAACTTTCAATCCGTAAATCGGATTTGGGTAAAACGAAGGGTAGATAGAAGTGTATACCGAATAGAATCATATGAGTTGAGTATTGATAGATGCTTATGTTATGTGAGCAGTAGAGGCAAGGCGTAGAAAAGGAAAATAGATAATCAAGGAATAAGACGGTTGTGATTGAAAGTTAGTGTAGTATAGCAAGCTAGTATCAGGCAAGTGTTCTGAACTTTCTCGAGATATATTGTAGTTGATTGATTGTCCTGTTTCATATTGTAAGTGCTTTGAAGCACTGAACCCTAAACCCTGATTCCAGCTATTGATCTTGAGCCGTAAACCTTATTCTTTCTAAACCATTGATTGTTGCATACCCAAATACGAACCACAAATATACGATACTACTCCACAAATACAGACAACCTGAATACCAAACACTGAATCGAATTACTTACATATTCAAACCATTGTACCTTATGCTTTGAAAGACCAAATCTTTGTAACCTTGAAACGTTGATTCCTTTGTTATCCAATTCTTTCATTACCTAACAGCCAAGCTTTGAAATTTCCATATGGATCCTTTGTGAAGATTGAAACCATTTCATTATCGAACATACGATGTTGTTTATGATTCTGTTTATTGCTTTACATTGTTTATTCTGTTATTATGTAAGAATTGGATTGTTTTATAAAATTGTGCACCAGATTCGTGGTCAGACCATATTAATGGTCAAGTTAGGCCAATGTGTGCCTTGGATCTAGTAATTAGAGCAGTGATGTGTGCTTTGCTCGGGGTTAGTGTGTGACTGATCAGCAGCCTAACCTAGGTTTTTAAAATAATAATATACTATCTAATTCTAAATCATAATTCATTGTTCACTTGATATCATAACCCTTTTGACTTGATGATTATTATTCTCAGTCTTGTCATTGTGACTTGCTGAGCTAGTTAGCTCATTTATGCGATGTTGTTTATGTTCTTTTCCAGTTAAGAGGGAACCAGTTGGTAGCGATGATCCTTAATCCAGTGTGAGAGCTAGGGGTTCAGGTTGATCGAGTTAAGCTAGCTGACAATTTTTAAAATAGTTTAAGTTTGTAAAAGTTTGTAATAATGTTTAATGTTCAGTTTTAAGTTTGAATAGTTGGGATTTGGACGTTTATAATATAAAGGGTGTGTGTGTGACTTTTGTACATACTTTAACCTGTTGCGGTCCGTGGTAGTTGGTAAGTAGGGTCACTGCATATTATCATTATCTTTATTATTGTTATAAGCAGGTTATAAATATAGTGTATGTGTGTGGACCCCAAACTTCTGACCCGGGTTTGGAGGGCGCCACAGGAAGACTACTGTTGGACACACTCCTCCTGAGGGTAATACAGTGGAGAAATAGATCTATTCGCCACCTCCATTTCCTAAGAGGCTGCAGAAGAAAAAGATGGATAAGCAGTTTGAGAAGTTTCTGTAGGTGTTCAAGAAACTTCATATCAACATACCTTTCGCTGAAGCTCTTGAACAGATGCCTAGTTATGCGAAGTTTATGAAAGGTATACTTTCTCGGAAAGTGAAGCTGGATGACTTAGAGACAGTTGCTCTCACGGAGGAGTGCAGTGTTATACTGCAACAGAAGTTTCCTCCGAAGCTTAAAGATCCTGGGAGCTTTACTATTCCTTGCACCATTGGAAATGTGTCATTTGAAAAATGCTTATATGACTTGGGAGCTAGCATCAATCTGATGCCTTTGTCAATCTTCAAGAAGTTGGACTTACCTGATCTAAAGCCTACTTATATGACTCTACAGTTAGCCAATTGTTCTATTACGTATCCCTGAGGGATTGTGGAAGATGTCTTGGTCAAGGTGGATAAACTCATCTTTCCTGCTGATTTTTGTAATTCTTGATTTCGAGGAGAATAAGAAGATTCCCATAATCTTGGGAAGACCTTTCTTGGCTATTGGCCAAACCTTGATAGATGTGTAGAAGGGTGAGCTCACCATGTGAGTGCTGGATCAGTATATAACTTTTAATTTGTTCAATGCCATGAAATTCCCTACAGAATATGAGGAGTGCTTAAAGGTAGAGTTGGTCAATTCTGTGGTTACTTCAGAACTTGATCAATTGCTAAGGTTTGATGCCTTAGAAAAGGCCTTATTGGGGAATTCTAATAGTGGAGATGATGAAGGTGATGAGCAATTGCAATATCTGAATGCTTCTCCCTGGAAGCGGAAGATGGATATGCCTTTTGAATCTCTTGGAATGGAGGAGCTAAACAAATCTCCCAAGCGCCTCAAGCCATCTATTGAAGAAACTCCTACACTTGAGCTTAAACCATTACCTGAACACTTAAGGTATGCTTTTTTAGGTGATGCATCTACTTTGCCTGTTATTATTGCATCTGACCTTTCAGGTTGTGATGAGGAAAAACTCTTAAGAATTCTGAGAGAGTTCAAATCGGCAATTAAATGGACGATAGCAGATATTAAGGGAATCAGCCCTTCTTATTGTATGCATAAAATTTTGTTAAAAAAAAGGTAACAAGCCTACTGTTGAGCAACAAAGAAGGCTCAATCCGATCATGAAAGAAGTTTTGAAGAAGGAAATTCTCAAATGGATGGATGCATGGATCATCTATCCCATTTCTGACATTTCTTGGGTGAGTCTAGTTCAGTGTGTACCGAAGAAAAGAGGTATCACCGTTATTGCTAATGAGAAGAATGAGCTCATTCCTACTCAAATAGTCACAGGGTGGAGAGTTTGCATGGAATACAGGAAGCTGAAAAATGCCACGAGAAAGGATCACTTCCCTCTGCCGTTTATTGATCAGATGCTTGACAGGCTAGGCATGAGTACTATTGTATTCTGGATGGCTATTTGGGCTATAATCAGATTCGCATTGCTCCGGAAGATCAGGAAAAGACTACTTTCACTTGTCCATCTGGTACTTTCTCCTTTAGAAGAGTTTCTTTTGGTTTGTGTGGGGCACCTGCCACATTTTAGAGATGCATGATGGCTATTTTCTCTGACATGATTGGTTAAAATGTGGAGATGTTCATAGATGATTTCTATGTGTTTGGTGATTCATTTGATGAGTGCTTGCAGAATCTTGGCGACGTTCTTGAAAGGTGTGTTGAGACCAATTTGGTTCTCAACTGGGAGAAATGTCACTTTATGGTGCGACAAGGCATTATTCTTGGTCACAAGGTCTCTAGTAAGGGTCTTGAGGTGGACAAAGCCAAGGTGCGGGTCATTGAAAATCTTCCTCCACCAATTCTTGTTAAGGGAGTTCGCAGCTTTCTTGGTCATGTGGGTTTCTATAGGTGGCTCATCAAGGACTTCTAAAAAATTTCTAAACCTCTGTGCAATCTTCTGGAGAAGGATGTCCCGTTCAAGTTTTATGACGAGTGACTAGTTTCTTTTATGTTCTTGAAGAAGATTTTAATCACGGCACCTGTCATGACTGCACTTGATTGGGATGAACCTTTGAGATGATGTGCGATGCAAGTGACTATGCAGTTGGAGCAGTTCTTGGGCAGAGAAAGAACAACATATTTCATGTGGTCTACGATGCTAGTAAGACCCTCAATGGTGCTCAACTGAATTATACTACTACTGAGAAAGAACTTTTGGCCATTGTCTACGGTTTTGAGAAGTTTCGATCTTATTTGCCTGGGATGAAGGTGACAATTTTTACTGATCACGCTGCAATTCGATATCTCGTCTCGAAGAAGGACTCGAAGCCAAGATTGATTAGATGTGTTCTTTTACTTCAGGAATTTGAATTAGAAATCAAGGACATAAAAGGTACTGAGAATCAAGTTGCTGATCATCTCTCGCATTTGGAAGATCTATGTGCAACTTCACAAGATAAGATATTGATAAATGAGTCTTTTTCCGGTGAACAGCTGTTTGGAGTGCAAGAGGAAGAACCGTGGTTTGCAGACATTGTGAACTATCTTGTGAGTAATGTCATTCCCCCAGAACTCTCGTATGCTTAAAGGAAGAAGTTTCTACATGAGGGGAAGTGGTATCGATGGGATGAGCCTTTCTTGTTTAGACATGGAGCTGACCAAATTATCAGACGATGCATTCCGTATAGTGAGATAGAGGGAATCTTGCGAGACTTGCATTCTACTGTGTATGGTGGACATTATGGTGGAAAGAAGAAATGAGCTCGTATCCTTCAAGCATGATTCTTCTGGCCTACTTTGTTTAAGGATGCTCATCAGTTCGTTTCGAGATGTGATCGCTGCCAACGAGTTGGTAATATATACGAGAGAGATGATATGCCTCTTAATGTGATGCTCGAAGTTGAGATTTTTATTTGGGTAATTGACTTCATGGGGCCATTTGTCTCATCCTGCAATAATCAGTATATTCTGTTGGCGGTTGATTATGTGTCCAAATGGCTCGAGGTTATGGCATTACCAACCAATGATACTAAGGTGGTGATTAACTTCCTTCATAAGCAGATATTCACGCGTTTCGGCACTCCAAGAGTTATGATCAGTGATGAGGGATCACATTTATGTAATCTCAAGTTCACTGCATTGATGAGTAATATCATGCCTCCAGACTTGTCGTTCGCTCAAAGGAACAAGTTTCTTCATGAGGTGAAGTGGTACATGTGGGATGAACCATATCTGTTTATGCAAGGCTCTGACCAAATCATCAGGAGATGTATTCCGTACAGTAAAACGGGGGGGATTTTGTGAGACTGTCATTCGACTGTATATTGAGGCCACTATGATGGAGAGAAGACAGCATCTCGTGTCCTTCAAGCGGGATTCTTCTGGCCTACATTGTTTAAGGATGCGCATCATATTGGTTTGAAGTGTGATCGATGCCAGCGTGTTGGTAATATGTCCAAGAGGGATGAGATGCCTCTTAATGTGCTTCTCAAGGTTGAAGTCTTCGACGTTTGGGGAATCAACTTCATGGGGCCATTTGTCTCATCTTGCAATAATCAGTATATCTTGTTGGCGGTCTATTATGTGTCAAAATGGGTTGAAGTCAAGGATTTGCAAACAAATGATGCGAAGGTAGTGCTTAATTTTCTTCAAAAGTAGATATTCACACGATTTGGGACTCCAAGAGTCATAATCAGTGACGAGGGATCGTATTTTTGCAATTGCAAGTTCAATGCCATGATGAAAAGGTATAATGTGAATCATCGCATTGCTACAACCTACCATCCTCAGACTAATGGTCAAGATGAGGTGTCCAACAAGGAGATAATGCGTATTTTAGAGAAAGTTGTGTGTCCATCGAGGAAGGATTGGTCTTCGAAGCTTGATGAAGCTGTTTGTGCATATAGAACAGCATATAAGACTCTGTTGTAAATGTTGCCATTTCAGTTGGTTTATGGCAAGGGGTGTCATTTGCCTGTGGAGCTCGAGCATAAAGCGTATTGGGCTTTGAAGAAGTTGAACCTTGATTTGGATGCAGCTGGTAAGAAGAGAATACTTCAATTAAATGAACTCGATGAATTTTGGTTTCAAGCTTATGAAAACAACAAAATGTACAAGGAGAAGGTCAAGAGGTGGCACGATAGGGGTCTAGTGCTCAAGTCATTTGTGTCGGGACAACAAGTTCTGTAATTTAACTCTCGTCTCCGTCTTTTTCCTGGAAAATTGAAGTCGAGATGGTCCGGGCCTTTCAGAATTAAAAATATGTTTCCGCATGGAGCTGTGGAGATTTTTGAGAATGATCTAGGCAAAGCATTCAAGGTAAATGGTCATAGGTTGAAGCACTCTATGGGGATACGGCAAACCTGAAAGGAATATGTCCTAAGTCCAATCATGTATCATGTATTAGGATTTAGGAATAACTTCCTGTGTAATCTGTTTTGATTTCATTGATATTAATAAAAGACTTGTTTTGTTTTTATTACGGGTTTTATCTATTTAAGTGTTTAAATAAGATATACCATAGTTTAGAGTAAAGCTTTTATGGATTATGATGAGATCATAATAGTGAGACCTAAAAGATGATAACTCTAAACTTAAATAGTTCCTGGTCATAGGATTACTAACTGGTAATTAATAATCCGCAAAGATCGGTACATACTATGCTTGCTTCATTATGAAGGATGTCTGTTCTCATAGACATTTGTGTGGTGACACTATAGCTAGTATGTAGGTGCTTATTATAGAATAAGTTCACTGAACATGACTCGCACAGCTGAACAACTGATGGAGTTCACTCACGTGTCAGCAGTTGTTCACATAGTGATAGTTGTACAAGTATCCTTAGACTTGAGGTCAACATAGTCATCTTGTGTACACTGAACTATGCTTTGGTTTAGTTCTTAGTCTCCAGGGACAATTATTAGGGCTCTACTGGGTATAGGAATTTGTACACGAAGATAGTGTATGATCAATAAAGGATCTACCCCTTCCAGTGAAGGAAGCGAATGTTCAAGGCTGATCCACTTATGCTAGTTCAGGAATCTCTGGCCAGAGTGAATGAACTTAGAAAGGAGTTTCTAATTTGCATAGAACTAAGCATAGTAAATGGTAAGCAAGTGATTAGATTAGATAGGCTTGACACGAGATCCATGCCTTGTATTTAATCGGGACATTGTAGGGTAGAAGGAGTTTATTGTACGGTAACTATTCACTGAATAGGTTCTTGGTATTCTAAGCAGTGAATTCATATTATCCGGATAGTCGCGATATGCTGAGAAGTATCCTTCATGATGTAGAATAAATGTGATTAATTAATTAATCATATTTAATAAATTAGAGAATTTATATAAATAATGATAAAATAGTTTTATTATTATTTATTTCTACTACCGGCTTAATATTGAACCTACAGGGTCACACCATAAAAAGAGAATGATTTAATGGTGGAGGAATTAATTAATAATAGCTAATAATTATTTATTTATGAAATAAATAATTAATTGGCAAATTTTATAATTGATTAAATGAGATTTAATTGATTATAAATTAATTAAGAAAAGTTCTTAATATTATTAATTAAGAATTTAATTTTTGGAAATTATATCAAGAGAGAGAATTATTTCTAAAGTGTTTAGAAAAAAGGATTAATAATTAAAAGGTGTTTTAATTATTAATGAGAATAATAAATGGGTTAAAAATAATAATATTTTATGGGAAAATTTCAGCTGAAAATTTTGCCTATAAATATACTATTATAAACCCTATTTTTATTTTAACCCGAACCCAAAAGTTTTTAGAAAACCAAAATTCTCTCCACCTCCTCCTCCTCCTTAGCATCGTTTTCTTGGTGGATACCGGTGGAGTGCTTCACGTTTGAGGAGCAGCTGCTAAGGATCTCCGATCGTTGCTTTTGGATCGCTATTAAAGGTTAGTAATCGATCCATATGTTTTTACCACGATTTATATGCTTTTATTTGGATTTTATATGTGTAAAAGTGCTTTTACATACCTCCGCTGCGATTAAAATCCATCATTGGTATCAGAGCCAGGTTGTATGCATATAGATCTGTGGTAAAAATTTCAGAATTTTATGTGCTTGTATGAATTAATTATGATTTTTACAAGTTATATCATGGATTAATTTTGTCTGATGAGAAATCGTTTCTCAGAATAATTTTGAATGTTGATCTGGGTTCTACAAGTGTTGTAGATCGTCTAGGTATTTTTCTTATATTTTTATGATGTATAGATTTTTTATTATGAATTTTTGAAGTTCTTACAATTAAATTCGTAATTTAATAAGTATAATTATATGTATATATAGTATATATATATATGTTTGTATTGTCTGTGTTGTGATGTTCTGCTGTTGAAAAGAAAGCACATGTGATGTGCTGCTGTGTCAGGGACGGCGGCACGGAAATCAGTGCAAGAAAAGTACGGCGGCTGTTCTGACAGGCGGAGAAACGCAGAAGAAAGGGTGTCGCGCATTCCGGGAATGCGTTACACCCTGTGGCGCATTCACGGAATGCGTTACACCTTTTAATGGCTTAAAAGGGTTGTAACGCATCACCGGAATGCGTTACAGGGCTTGTAACGCGTTCCTGTAATGCGTTACAGCCCGACTATCCACATTAAATTTAATTTTCTGGGAGTTTCGTAACTCTGTTTTGGGCGTGCAATATACTGTTGGATTCGTTTTTCCGAGACGGATCTAATGGAGTGATCAATTTTAGTTTATATAAAAGTTTTGAACTGTTTATATTTCCGAAAGTGTTTTAAAGATGTTTTTAACTGTTTTAACTGCTTTTAAATGCTTCATGTGATACATAGAGATGTATAATGCTTAGACTAATATTCTAGATGATATAACATGCCTACCTTGATGTTTATTCATGTTGATATATGTGATATATGCTTAGTTTATCATGCAATGATAGATTTAGGTGAACTTAAATGAACATAAGGCGCTTGTTAGACAATCTAGTATAGTGAAATTGTTTCATAACCTTAAGAATAATATTATGAATACAATCATGAGATTCTTGTGTTTATGAAACACGTAATTGAATATGAATTTTCGATATGAGAAAAAGGATGATTCTGTCAACAATAGATTTCTATCTGTACGAAAGGGTTATTAAGTGACGCCTCTTGACAATGCTCCACCCGATCTGGGAATCATCTGATTATTGATTATTGATTTGAAATATTTAATTTAAAAGAAAGAATATCTTTATAATATGATTATGATTGTAACGTAATATAATCCCTCTAAAATTAAATAATATCAAGTAGTAATTGGCCAATGACACAACGGGCTTGTGTCGGTCATATCCTTCCAACATGATAGAAAAGTAGTTCTTATTTTTAAATCATTGTCAGTTCGTGCTACAGCCGAGGGCTTTGATTTCGAAATAAGAAATACTTGTCTATTACATAGAGATGTGTACGTTGAATTAGAATCTAAAGGTCGGTACGTGCCATAGCCGTGGGCCATTGGGGACTGATTCAATTGTACGGAATTTTGGGTTAGACTTGACTTAGAATATTGAGTTTGTCCTGCCATATCCGTGACTCAATTATTCAAGAGGCTAAAGTTTGATTAGGGAATAACATAAGATGTAATTGACAAGAGTTGTCTGCCTATTGAACATTACATGGCATTTCGTGCCACAGCCGGGGTTGTGTAATGGAATGTAGGATCCCTATTCCCACTAGCATTATGAATGCTTAATTTTTCACGTAGGGGGTTGAATAAATTAGGTAAACTAGTGGGAACCACTTATGAATAAAGACCCGATTCATATAGTGTTTTTGAAATGAAATCGAATATTTGCTAAGTGTTGTTATGTGTTTATCATTTACAGATTTACTTTGTACGTCATGTCTTCTGCACTATAACTTAGGAGCATACTAGATGCTCACAAATTGACTGGTCCTAATTATGCTGACTAGCTTCGAAACTTGAGAATTGTTCTCAGGATTCAGAAGCTGGAATACGTGATTGACTCACCTAAGCCTACTGAACCTGCTAGTGATGCACATAATGATGAACATGTTGTGTATCGTAAATGGGTAGATAATGCAAATGTTGCTCAATGCATCATGCTAGCTTCCATGAACATTGAGCTACAGAAGCAACATGAGCATATGGATGCTCACACTATCCTCATGCATCTATAAGAGTTGTATGATGTGGCAGGGAGGACAGCTCGATATGAGATATCGAAGGAGTTGTTCGGTTGTAGGATGTCTGAGGGATCATCTGTGAATGACCATGTACTTAAGATGATCAATTTGATTGAACATCTTGGACAACTTGGTTTCGCCATGGATGGGGAGCTGAGCTAAGACTTGGTCTTGCAATCGCTTCCGAGTTTGTTCTCGCAGTTTGTTGTGAACTTTCACATGAATAAGTTGGATGTCAGCCTGCCTGAACTCCACAACATGTTGAAGACTGCGGAATCGAATTTCCCCCCTAAGAAGAGTTTTGTTCTTCTAATTGGTGAAGGTTTCAATCCTAAGAAAAGGAAGAGGAACCCTTCCAAGAAGAAGAAATTAGGTGAGAAAACGCCGGTTCCACCAAAAGCTGAAGACCCCAAGAGAAAAGTTGTTTGCTTTCACTGTAACAAGGTGGGGCACTGGAAGAGGAACTGCAAGGTTTACCTTGCAGAATTGAAGAAGAAGAAGGGTAGTGAGACTACCGCTTCTGATTCAGGTATGTTCATGATAGAAATGAATATGTCATTAAGCCAAATTTCTACTTGGGTATTAGATACCGCCTATGGTTCTGACATCTGCAATTTGTTGTAGGGACTAAGGAGAAGTAGGACTCTTGAGGAAGAGGAGGTGATTCTACTGATGGGAAATGGAGCAAGAGTTGCTGCTGAAAATGTAGAATCATTTCATTTACATATGCCTACGGGAAAGACTATTGTTTTAAATAATTGTTATTTTGTTCTCTCGATTGTGAGGAATATTATTCCCATGTTAGACTTGGCTGGATTTTCATTTATTATTGAGAATAATGAATGTTCTATTCTTAGAGATAATATTCTTTATGGATGTGGTGCTTTAAATAATGGTCTGTATAAATGTGACACAATTTACTTCAGATTGAACAAACTAATAAAAGAAAAGGGATGATGAAAATCTCACTTCATTATGGCACTGCATTCTCCATTTAGTAGACATGGAGAGAGGGCTGCAAATTTGCTAGGAATGGTACACACAGATGTATGTGGACCAATGTCTACGCAAGCCATGGGTGGATTTTCATACTTCATTACTTTCGTGGATAATAGATCTAGATTCGGATATGTGTTTGATGAAACACAAGTCTGAAGCCTTTGAAAAGTTCAAAGAATATAAGTATGAAGTGGAGAAACAACCAAACATAGTATTATAACTCTTCGATCAGATCGAGGTGGTGAATACTTTAATGGAGTGTTTCTAGATTATCTCAAAGTAGATGGTATAGTCTCCCAGTGGACTCCTCCAGATTGGTATCTGAAAGGAGAAATCGAACTTTGTTAGACATGGTTCGGTCCATGATGAGCTATGCGAATCTTCCAGTATTCCTATGGGGTTATGCATTGGAAACCTCAGCATATTTACTGAATAAGGTGACTTCCAAATCTGTTCCTCAAACTCCGTATGAGATATGGAAAGAAAGGAAACCAAGTCTTAAACACGTTAAGATTTGGGGATGTCCAGCTTATGTCAAGTAAGTTGACCCAGATAAGCTGGAATATCGATCCGTAAAATGTAGTTTTGTGGGATATCCTAAAGAGACTTTAGGGTATTACTTTTACACCGATCATCGGGTGTTTGTCTCCAGACATGCTACCTTCTTGGAAAAGGAGTTTATCCTTGAAGGAAACAGTGGGAGCAAAATTGAACTTGATGAAGTTCAAGAAGCACAAACTACTACGGATCAAGTGGAAACACCTGTTCTGACTGAACAACCTTCTGTGGAACAGCCTATTCGTAGGTCAGGGAGAGTGTCTCGCCAACCTGAGAAGTAATATGGCCTTGTCATTGAGAATGACAATGAGTAGGCTTGTGGCAAAAGAATTCAAACAAAGGCAATGGATTGACTTTGATGAAACCTTTTACCTGTAGCCCTGTTATAATCAGTTCGGATTTTGCTTGCGAATGCCGCTTACTACGACTATGAGATCTGGTAAATAGCCAGATGGTTTTCTTTCCAAGAGAAAAGAAAACCTAGTGTGTAAGCTGCTGCGAACCATATGTGGTTTAAAGCAAGCTTCTCATAGATGGAACATCCGTTTTGATGAGACAATCAAAGAGTTTGATTTTATCAAAAACGTAGATGAACCATGCGTCTACAAAAGGGTTAGTGGGAACGCGATAACATTTCTTATATTGTATTGAATTAGAGTTGACACACATAACAACATAGCAGACCCACTCACAAAGCTACTTTCTGAAAGTCACTTTGATCGTCATAAAGATTAGATGGGTATTAGATACCAGAGTGATTGGCTTTAGTACAAGTGGGAGATTGAAAGGAATATGTCCTAAGTCCAATCATGTATTAGGATTTGGGAATAACTTCCTGTGTAATCTGTTTTGATTTCATTGATATTAATAAAAGACTTGTTTTGTTTTTATTACGGGCTTTATCTATTTAAGTGTTTAAATAAGATATACCATAATTTAGAGTAAAGCTTTTATGGATTATGATGAGATCATAATAGTGATGTAATATCCGGGATATATCGTGTAATTATTTTTGCTAATAGATAATTATTATATGTATTCAATATCTATTCTGTGAATTATTTGTTAAGTGTTAAAAATGTTTGAATGTTTAAAAATGTTATTAATTGAGTATTTTAATTTTTTTTTGTCCAAAATAAAATATAGATAATTGTCATATCTTCTTAATTATTTTTATGTTAATTTATGAATTTATAGGAATCATATGGATTTTTTTTAAACTCTTGTTCCGGGTATTTAAAACCTATTTTATGAAAACGGGAACCAACCACCGTTAACCGTTTTTACGTTTTTAGAACCCGAAACTCTTCCGAGAACTCCTTCCTAACCTAATTGCAATATTCCGAGCATTTTCCATGTTTCGACTTTTTCGATCCAGCGTACGGTTTGTCCTGCGCGGGTCCCGGCGCAACATTTTCGATACAATATTCGTTTCGGTAAATCAATAAAACCCGTATTTTCGATAAACGAGAGCTTTTTATTAAACTATCCCAATTATCACCTCGTAGTACGTGTAACCAGGCGCTGAGACCAAGACCGCAGTACAAATTGTACTGATTTGGATAATTATCCCGAAAACCGATACCGTTTGGATCAGTTTTTATAAATAAACGTACCGTTTTATATCCGGAATGATCCAACGGGATACTAATTCTTCGTAATTATAAATAGCCTTTTACCGTATTTTATTTCGTATCAAAATCATTTGCAGGCAGATAATTATATAATTTTTACAGAGAAAAATCATATATTCATAAACCTTTCTGAGAATCAAACCACAAATTCAAGGTGTTAGTGAAATCCGTTTGGAAAGTTGGAGTAACCAATTTGAAGGTCTCAAGGAGTACTATCAGATTCCAGGACCTGTTTTACTGCAGAATCAAAGGTTGATTTTTTATAAATTTAATTATTTTCGAATTATTTTCATGAAAAATATGAATTTTTGTTCGGATGATTGTTTGTATGATTTGATGATTGCATGTTTTAGAGCTTGTTTTCCTGATGATTTTGGTATATTATACGTCTGATTTGGAGTCCAATAACATGTTCAAATTTGAGTTTGATTTTCGAATTTCAAAATTAGGGTTAATAACCCGTATGAATGTTCTTAATTGAAATTTGGGGGTTTCTTATTCTGGAATAAATTGATGTTGTGATATAGTGGATTGTGTTCTCTGTTAAATTTGCAATCCAGTCGTATAAGTTTCATGAATCAATGAGGCCTGTAGAGAAGGGAGTTGTGTTTTGAATATTTCCGAAGTTCGCTGGAAACTGGCAAACTTCACGGCCAAATTCCGGCCAACTCAGGGATTGTTAGATCGATTTGATTGCATGGTTATATTCCTGGTAATCCGTAGATGTGATCTGGAGCTTGTTGCAAGGTGAGGAGGCCGGAATCGTGTTCTCCGGCCACCCCTGTGTTTTCCGGCGACTGGACTGTAAAATTGCAGTTTAGTCCCTGTAGTTTTGTAGATGATGAAGTTTAGTCCCTGAAGTTTCCAGACTTTGCAAAAATTGGATTCCTGTTTTAAAAATGTTTAAAAATCATATTTCCTATTTAGTTTTATTATAAAAATCCGTTTTTAATTTCTGAAAATTCTAAAAATTATTATTTTAATTCCGAAAATTATTTTTAATTGACAAATAAATCTGAATTAATTAGTTAATTAATTTCAGTTAATTTTTAATTGATTAATTAGTCAATTAATTCAAAAATTAATTGATTAATTGATTTAATTAATTATTAATTGATTTTTAATTAATTATTTAATTAGATTTAATTATTTAAAAATGATTTAAAAATTTCGAAAAATAGTTTCGAGCTTTAAAATATTATTCTAAATTATTTTCAAGGCTCGATAATTATTCTAAAATTATTTCGGAGCCAGAATTGGCCAACCGAACCCTGTTTATTATTCCGAAATTGATCCAACGACCCGTTTTAATTCTGAAAAATGTTTTAAAAACCATTTTAAATACTAGAAAACCTATTTATGACCCGAAATGTCTTTATAAATGATATGTCATTGATTACGTGATGTATTATGTGTGACTTGTTGATTGACTGTCGGTTTATATATTCGATGATTACTGTTTATGGCATAACTTTCAATCCGTTAATCGGATTTGGGTGAAACGAAGTATAGATAGAAGTATATGTTGAACAGAATCGTATGAGTGGAATATTGATAGATACTTATGATGCCTAGTAGAGTAAGCAAGGCGTAAGAAAGAGAAGCAGGTGATCAGAAAATAGAATTGACATGTAGAAAATACAGCAAATGAGCAGAGATTAGAAACAAGGCATATGAGAAACAAATGAATGGTGGTTGAATAGAGTCGTAGACACGTACAAGTGAGGTTGGAATCAATTATGATAAGGCAAGTACTTCTAAACCTTTCTCGAGATTTATTGCAAATATTTCTAAATTCTCTTGTGACCTATTGTTAATATTCAAAATAGCTCTCTTTTATATTGGAAATACTTTGAATCCTCCAGCCTTGAACCTGAGCCACATCATTTGATCTTTGAGCTGTAAGCCTTATTCTTTATGAACCATTTCTTGTGGATTTACCAAATATTAAACCACACAAATACGATACTACTCCACAAATATATATCCATCATATACCAAACACTGGAACAAAATTGTTTATATATACAAAAAATTTTATATTTAACCATACCTTGTGATATCAAAGCACTAAAACTTTGGAAAAACACTATTCATCTAATACCCGATTATCCTACCGGCTGGAGGCCACTTCTTTTATGTATTTTGACATACCCTTTTTGATAACTATGAACTTTTACCATGCTCTTTTACAAATGTTTTATGGTTATTGATTATGAGCTGGTTTTATTGAACTCTATTGTTTATCATATTGAAATGCTTTAGAATTGGATAGTTTTGTTTGTATGGACCAGATTCGTGGTCAAACCATATCGATGGTCAAGTTAGGCCAATGTGTGCCTTGGATCCAATAGTTAGAGCAGTATTGTGTGCTTTGCTCGGGGTTAGTGCGTGACTGATCAGCAGCCTAACCTTAGTTTAAAAACTTAAAATGAATAATCCAATTCTATTGATTGTTTAACAAGAAACTTGATTCCTTTGAATCATCTCATTTATTATTGTCTAACCTCAGTTATTGATAATATGACTTGCTGAGCTAGTTAGCTCACTCTTGCGAATCTTTTTATATATTCTACAGTTAAGAAGGATACGGTTGATAGCAAGGTTTCCCAGTTCAATGTTCGAGCTAGGATTCCAGATTATGATTGATCGAGCTAGCAGGAGCTTATGACAGTAGTGAGATAGCAAGGTTGTAAGAATGATTTTATTATCAATTATAAGTTAAATTAGTTGGGATTTGGTACGATGTAATAATTAAGGTTGTGGCTTGTTTTCATACTTTAACCTGTTGTGATCCGTGGTTTTGTGAAACAGGGTAATTATAAATAATATTTCTTATACAGGTTGATATATTGTGTTTGTGTTGTGGACCCCAAACTTCTGACCCGGGTTTGGAGGGCGCCACAGGTTGGTATTAGAGCTACAGGTTATAAGCCACTGAAACAAGCCTAGATTGTCGGGATTGGGTAGAGGGTTAGGATTAGGAATAGGAAATAGAAAGATAGGTCATTGTGAGGTTGAGTGCGACTGTATAGTAGGTCTCCGGCACAGTTCGTGTTGCGATTCGGGATTGTTGACTAGCGACGTGATATCCAGGCAACGGCAATGGCAGATCCTGATTTACCTGCATCAACTGATCTTTTGGAACCTTCCGTTTAAGGATCGTCATCTTCTCCCAGATTCGATTTGCGCCTTGTTCTCCATCAGTATTAATGGTATTACTTTCTGTTATGACAGTTGCGTCTCTCCAAGTTATTCAACGCTATTCTATCATCTCTCGATATGAGACAACCTATTCAAGAACCTTCATTTGCTTATTCTTGTTCTTTTGAACATTCAACTATGAATGTATCTTTTCTGTCTATTATACACCATATTCTACATCCTTAGTTTAAAAACCTTTCTACCGAAACAACAGCGTTTGCGAGAAGGGACGCGATAGCGGCAGTAAATGGTCAGTATTGAGATATAAATTAAGGTGAGAAGGAGTTTAGAAAGAAGATTCAAGTGTTCTGGAGGATGGCTGTATCCGGTTAAAAGAAGCTATTAGTAATTAGGCCACTCATGACTAGCTTGTGGAATGGAGTAGATAAGTGTTGATGAAAGTGGGTTAGAGGAGATGAGGGATCTGAAGATTTCTTGAAATTAATGATGTTGTAATGATGTGATATTAGCTGACTTGTTGACTATGGGATAGTCTGTTCCACTCAATGATTGCAAAGTGGTTAACGGGAGTACTACCAGTATGGGAGCCTTAATGTGAAGCTGCGAATAAGATAACATGCAATGACAGTTGAAGTTTACATCGATTAAGGAAGATAATAGACCCAATGAAGGAGAGGAGATAAATGGAAGTGAATGGACCTTTGAGTGATCATTTCTTTAACTTGGTATTTGGTCATAAGAAGGACAACAACCAACTCATATAGTGAGGACAACCAGAGGTGTGATTTTCAAAATTTTCAAAATTTTTAACAAGTTTTCGAAAAAGATTTTTTCTCACAACATTTCTAAAAGCCTTTTCGAATAAAATAAGTTTTAAACATCGGTTATCAAGTTACTACTTGAGTTTTTTTGTTTGTCAAAAGGCTCGGATTAGCTGGAAGGATATTATTTTAGATTTAGTATTGTTAATTCAGAGGACGAAGTAATCTGCGATTATGAGGAAGTTGGTTATTCCTAACAAGAAGGTACAAATATTGTTTGATAAGATTAACAACAAAACCAGCGTATGGAATAACTATTCATCCATTTACTGGGATTATCAGAGTTCGAAGAATTCATTGATTAAACGGAAGCCTGAGCATGACCGAAGAAGATTGGGAAAATTTTCAGACTCTTCTAAAGGAAGAATATTATTAATAAAATGATCGTTATGTTGAATGATTTATGGTTATTCCAAATTAGAAAGAGGAAACTCAAGGTTATATGATAAGAGCGCCATTATGATCAAATTGTTAAAGTATTATACGTGTAGGTACGACGTTACAGATGCGAGACTTAACAAGTAAGAATAAACCATAATGCTTAGTTACGAAGGCATTTTAGCATACTTCTAAAGTTACTATAAGATTCAATTGGGATATGATCAATCAAACTCGAAAGATGAATACAAGTGAAATGTGGAGGGTGATCAATGGTATCATTCTTGTCCTCAACATTACAGCGTATATTTCTTTTTAATTCCTAAAAATGTATGAACTCCTTTTCTTAATAAATTCTTTCTGATAACATCAAAACGGAGAATTTTGCATTCCTTTCAAATTTAATTGTTCCCCTCGGGTTTTGCTTTCTGATTGGGACAAACAGTGTTATGATGAAACACTTTGTCGGAATGACAAAGAGTCGGGTGGGACGCCACCTAATCATGTGCTGTATGCCACACGGTATGAAAGACTGGCCATCTTCAGTACTAATGTGGTTGTCTCATTCATATTCAAATCATTACTTCTTCTTTCTCTTCAACTCTACGTTTATTAAAATTGTGAATCCTTCTATTTGTTTCGTTGTACCATTGTTCCTTGCGAGAGTTTTTCAAACAAAAGTTAACGTATTTTACACTCAGCAGGCAAAGTCTCATCTACCTCGCATGCATGGGAAGGAAACAAGGGCATATGGTGAAAATTACAAATCACTGTCCCTAGCCCGGGATGTATTAACAGTTAAGGGAATCTACTTCAATAAGGGATACGTCTCCGAGAACGAGAATTTGCGATATGTTATTTAGAATATGAATATGATGACATGGAAGATTATTGCGGATACCTTATGCGTTAAAGTATTAAAAGATATGGGAGCAACTTGATCATATATTTCTCAAGGTTTTATTAATAAGATGAATTATCCTGTCGAATCAATAAGTCTAGGACTAAAGGACTAGCAAATTAAGAACGACAGTCATTAAATATGTAAGTACCAATGACGGAATCGATATTTCTGGCATTAAGATGTGAAGAATTGATATCATTTGAGATAAGAAGATTTGATATTATTATAAGGAGTGGATTAACTATTCAAGTGTGATGCCCAGGTAAACCGTCATGACGGAAGATAGTTCTGGAGACGCCAAAGGAGAACAGGAAGAAGTTTAAAGGACAAAGGAAAGTAAAGAATTTGTTAAAAATAATTTAAGATTACAGTGACCAAAATATAAGTGCTATGGCGATTATAAATAAGAGTTAGGAGCAGACCGAACTTGAAGATTTTACAGTATCAAGACATATTTCCAGATGAGTTACCAATATTTCCTTTAGATAAAGAAAATGTGTTTATGATTGATTTAGTACGTGAAATGAAGCCAGTGTTCAAAGCCCCGCGCAGAATGGCACCAGATAAAATGAAGAAGTTACCAGAGCAAACGCATGAGATGATTAAAAGAAAAAGCAACTGGACCTAGCGTACCCCCTTAAAGTGCACCGGCACGATGTGTTAATAAGAAAGATGGAAGGGTGAGATTATGTGTTAGTGAAAGCTCAACAAGTTTACTCTCAAGAGCAGATATCTGTTACCTCGAAACCAATGATTTGCTTAACTAAATGAACGAAGCAAGGTATTTTTATAAGATTGATTTAAGACTGGGTATATTACCAAGTGAAGATTGAACTTATGGACATCAAAAATGATTTTCAGAACTCAGTAATGTTGTTATAAAATTCTAGAAATGTTAGTGGGATGAACTGATATACCAGTGATATTTAAATTTGATGAGTAGAATTTTGAAGGAAGAATTTGGATAAGATATACTTGCGTTAATTAAGAAGAACCATGCAACCTATACAATGATAGCTGAGGAGTCAAAAAAGAAAGAAGCAGTATAAAAAGAGTTTACCAGGTGAAAACTTTAATGGCAGAAGGTATAATTCTTAGTATAGACAGTCAGTAAGGAGGAGAAAAAAAAAGGCTTCAGCAGAAAAATTTAAAGATAGTATGAATGAAGAAAGACCAGAAGCACCAACAAAAGTAAGAAGTTTTATCATGGGCCAGTTATTATTGGAAATTTGTGCAAGATTTCTTGAAAATTGTAATATTAGAGATGAAGTTAACCAGGAAAAGCAAGAAGGTTATATGAAATGGAGAAGGGTGAAGAAAGCTTTGCGGAGTTAAATGAAAGAATGGTTACAACACCTATTTTATCACTTTGAAATCATCAGGGAGATTTGGTAGTTTATAATGATACTTCTCGTAAGGGAATAGGATGTGTGTTGACGCAAAATAATAAAGTTATTGCATATGCATCCAGATAACCGAAACCTTATGAGCAGAAGTACCCTACTCACAATTGGGAATTAAAAACAACAATAATATTCATTTTGAAAGATTGGGAAATATTATAAGTATAGAGAAAGATGTGAGATATATACGGACCACAAGAGTTGAAGTATGAACTCTCTAGGAAAAGCAAATGTAGTGGCAAGAGATGAGCAAGAAAGAGAGAGAATGAACATAGAGACTGTACTAGAAGAATTATCTATGGAATTCTAGAAGTTGGAATTGGAAGTCAGAGCGCACGATCCAAAAAGGAGTGAGAATATATAAGTATAACTTTTCAGTCGGGATTGTTAGAAAAGATAAAGAAGTGTCAGGAAGAGGTAGTAGATCAGGATATAAATCATTTAGTATGGGAAGAATAGTGCACGCAAAAAGGATGATCAAGGTATTCTTAGGATTTCTTCTAGAATTTGGATTCCACCAGTGATGGAACTGAAGAATGAAATTTTACAGGCAGTTCATAATTTGAGGTATTCAATCCATTCAGGGAGTACCAAGATGTATAGAGATTTAAAGGAAATTATAGGTGGTTAGATATGAAGTGAGGAATTGTGGAATGAATTAGCAGATGTTATATATGTCAACAGAGTTAAAGTAGAGTATCAGAGATCAAGTGGATTGCTACAGTCACTGGAAGTTTGGAAGTGGGAGCATATCACCATGGATTTCATAGTTGGGGTTACCAAGCACAAAAACTAATCATGATGCCATTTGGCTTATAGTGGATAGATTTACCAAGTCAGCTCATTTTCTGCCTATAAACGAAAGATTTTCGCTCGATAAGTTGATCCATAGGTGCCTGAAGGAAATTGTAGTTCGTCATGAAATTCTTATGTCTATCGTATCTGATCGAGATCCAAGATGTAATTCGAGATTTTGGAAGAGTTTTCAAGAATGTTTAGGAACAAGATTGAATATGAGTACGACTTACCACCCGCAGACGGACAGCTAGAGTGAAGGAACGATCCAAACAATCGAGGACATGCTACGTGTTTGTGTATTGATATTAAAGGAAGTTGGGATAAGCATTTACCTCTGGTAGAATTTGCTTACATTAACAATTATCACGCCAGTATTGGGATGCCACCCTATGAAGCCCTTTAGGAACGCAAATGCAGATCTCCAATGTATTGGGACGAAGTAGGAAAACGCAAAATACTCGGACCTGAATTGGTGCAGCAGACAAAGGAAGTTGTTGAAATTATCCAGAAGAGATTAATAGCCGCACAAGATCGGCAGGGGAAGTATGCAGACCAGTCAAGAAAAGACATGGAATTTGAAGAAGGAAGCTTGGTATTATTGAAAGTATCACCATGGAAAGGACTAACGAGGTTTGGAAAAAAAAGGGAAGCTAAGCCCAAGATATGTCAGACCTTTTGAAATCCTAAAGCGAATTGGTAAAGTAGCTGACGAGTTGGCGTTACCCCCGCACATGGAGCACATTCACAATGTTTTTCACGTATCGATGCTCAAGAAATATAATCCAGACTCCAGGCATGTAATAGAATATGAGCCAATAGAGCTTCAGGAAGATTTATCATATGTAGAGAGTCCGATAGAGATTCTAGAGGAAAGAGAGAAAGTATTGAGAAATAAAGTGGTAAAGTTAGTAAGAGTATTGTAGAGAAACCCAAAGGTTGAAGAGTCAACCTGGGAGTTAGAAAGTGATATGAGAGAAAAGTGTCCTCATTTGTTTTCTTAGAAGATTCTGAGGACAGAATCCTTTTAAGGGGGAAAGGATGTAATATCCGGGATATATCGTGTAATTATTTTTGCTAATAGATAATTATTATATGTATTCAGTATCTATTCTGTGAATTATTTGTTAAGTGTTAAAAATGTTTGAATGTTTAAAAATGTTATTAATTGAGTATTTCAAATTTTTTTATGTCCAAAATAAAATATAGATAATTGTCATATCTTCTTAATTATTTTTATGTTAATTTATGAATTTATAGGCATCATATGGATTTTTTTAAAACTCTTGTTCCGGGTATTTAAAACCTATTTTATGAAAACGGGAACCAACCACCATTAACCGTTTTTACGTTTTTAGAACCCGAAATTCTTCCGAGAACTCCTTGTTAACCTAATTGCAATATTCCGAGCATTTTCCATGTTTCGACTTTTTCGACCCGGCGTACGGTTTGTCCTGCGCGGGTCCCGGCACAACATTTTCGATACAATATTCGTTTCGGTAAATCAATAAAACCCGTATTTTCGATAAACGGGAGCTTTTTATTAAACTATCCCAATTATCACCTCGTAGTACGTGTAACCAGGCGGTGAGACCAAGACCGCAGTACAAATTGTACTGATTTGGATAATTATCCCGAAAACCGATACCGTTTGGATCAGTTTTTATAAATAAACGTACCGTTTTATATCCGGAATGATCCAACGGGATACTAATTCTCCGTAATTATAAATAGCCTTTTATCGTATTTTATTTCGTATCAAAATCATTTGTAGGCAGATAATTATATAATTTTTACAGAGAAAAATCATATATTCATAAACCTTTCTGAGAATCAAATCACAAATTCAAGGTGTTAGTGAAATCCGTTTGGAAAGTTGGAGTAACCAATTTGAAGGTCTCAAGGAGTACTATCAGATTCCAGGACCTGTTTTACTGCATAATCAAAGGTTGATTTTTTATAAATTTAATTATTTTCGAATTATTTTCATGAAAAATATGAATTTTTGTTCGGATGATTGTTTGTATGATTTGATGATTGCATGTTGTAGAGCTTGTTTTCCTGATGATTTTGGTATATTATACGCCTGATTTGGAGTCCAATAACATGTTCAAATTTGAGTTTGATTTTCGAATTTCAAAATTAGGGTTAATAACCCGTATGAATGTTCTTAATTGAAATTTGGGGATTTCTTATTCTGGAATAAATTGATGTTGTGATATAGTGGATTGTGTTCTCTGTAAAATTTGCAATCCAGTCGTATAAGTTTCATGAATCAACGAGGTCTGTAGAGAAGGGAGTTGTGTTTTGAATATTTCCGAAGTTCGCCGGAAACTGGCAAACTTCACGGCCAAATTCCGGCCAACTCAGGGATTGTTAGATCGATTTGATTGCATGGTTATGTTCCTGGTAATCCGTAGATTGATCTGGAGCTTGTGGCAAGGTGAGGAGGCCGGAATCGTGTTCTCCGGCCACCCCTGTGTTTTCCGGCGACTGGACTGCAAAATTGCAGTTTAGTCCCTGTAGTTTTGTAGATGATGAAGTTTAGTCCCTGAAGTTTCCAGACTTTACAAAAATTGGATTCTTGTTTTAAAAATATTTAAAAATCATATTTCCTATTTATTTTTATTGTAAAAATCCATTTTAATTTCTGAAAATTCTAAAAATTATTATTTTAATTCCGAAAATTATTTTTAATTCACAAATAAATCTGAATTAATTAGTTAATTAATTTCAGTTAATTTTTAATTGATTAATTAGTCAATTAATTCGAAAATTAATTGATTAATTGATTTAATTAATTATTAATTGATTTTTAATTAATTATTTAATTAGATTTAATTATTTAAAAATGATTTAAAAATTTTGAAAAATAGTTTCGAGCTTTAAAATATTATTCTAAATTATTTTTAAGGCTCGATAATTATTCTAAAATTGTTTCGGAGCCAGAATTGGCCAACCGAACCCTGTTTATTATTCCGAAATTGATCCAACGACCCGTTTTAATTCCGAAAAATGTTTTAAAAATCATTTTAAATACTAGAAAACCTATTTATGACCCGAAATGTCTTTATAAATGATATGTCATTGATTACGTGATGTATTATGTGTGACTTGTTGATTGACTGTCGGTTTATATATTCGATGATTACTGTTTATGGCATAACTTTCAATCCGTTAATCGGATTTGGGTGAAACGAAGGGTAGATAGAAGTATATGTTGAACAGAATCGTATGAGTGGAATATTGATAGATACTTATGATGCCTAGCAGAGTAAGCAAGGCGTAAGAAAGAGAAGCAGGTGATCAGAAAATAGAATTGACATGTAGAAAATACAGCAAATGAGCAGAGATTAGAAACAAGGCATAGGAGAAACAAATGAATGGTGGTTGAATAGAGTCGTAGACACGTACAAGTGAGGTTGGAATCAATTATGATAAGGCAAGTACTTTTAAACCTTTCTCGAGATTTATTGCAAATATTTCTAAATTCTCTTGTGACCTATGGTTAATATTCAAAATAGCTCTCTTTTATATTGGAAATACTTTGAATCCTCCAGCCTTGAACCTGAGCCACATCATTTGATCTTTGAGCTGTAAGCCTTATTCTTTGTGAACCATTTCTTGTGGATTTACCAAATATTAAACCACACAAATACGATACTACTCCACAAATATATATCCATCATATACCAAACACTGGAAAAAAATTGTTTATATATACAAAAATTTTTATACTTAACCATACCTTGTGATATCAAAGCACTAAAACTTTGGAAAAACACTATTCATCTAATACCCGATTATCCTACCGGCTGGAGGCCACTTCTTTTATGTATTTTGACATACCCTTTTTGGTAACTATGAACTTTTACCATGCTCTTTTACAAATGGTTTATGGTTATTGATTATGATCTGGTTTTATTGAACTCTATTGTTTATCATATTGAAATGCTTTAGAATTGGATAGTTTTCTTTGTATGGACCAGATTCGTGGTCAGACCATATCGATGGTCAAGTTAGGCCAATCTGTGCCTTGGATCCAGTAGTTAGAGCAGTGCTGTGTGCTTTGCTCGGGGTTAGTGCGTGACTGATCAGCAGCCTAACCTTGGTTTAAAAACTTAAAATGAATAATCCAATTCTATTGATTGTTTAACAAGAAACTTGATTCCTTTGAATCATCTCATTTATTATTGTCTAACCTCAGTTATTGATAATATGACTTGCTGAGCAAGTTAGCTCACTCTTGCGAATCTTTTTATATATTCTAGAGTTAAGAAGGATACGGTTGATAACAAGGTTTCCCAGTTCAATGTTTGAGCTAGGATTCCAGATTATGATTGATCGAGCTAGCAGGAGCTTATGGCAGTAGTGAGATAGCAAGGTTGTAAGAATGATTTTATTATCAATTGTAAGTTAAATTAGTTGGGATTTGGTACGATGTAATAATTAAGGTTGTGGCTTATTTTCATACTTTAACCTGTTGCGATCCGTGGTTTTGTGAAATAGGGTCATTATAAATAATATTTCTTATACAGGTTGATATATTGTGTTTGTGTTGTGGACCCCAAACTTCTGACCCCGGTTTGGAGGGCGCCATAAGTGAGACCTAAAAGATGATAACTCTAAACTTAAATAGTTCCTGGTCATAGAATTACTAACTGGTAATTAATAATCCGCAAAGATCGGTACATACTATGCTTGCTTCATTATGAAGGATGTCTATTCTCATAGACATTTGTGTGATGACACTATAGCTAGTATGTAGGTGCTTATTATAGAATAAGTTCACTGAACATGACTCGCACAGCTGAACAACTGATGGAGTTCACTCACGTGTCAGCAGTTATTCATATAGTGATAGTTGTACAAGTATCCTTAGACTTGAGGTCATCGTAGTCATCTTGTGTACACTGAACTATGCTTTGGTTTAGTTCTTAGTCTCCAGGGACAATTATTAGGGCTCTACTGGGTATAGGAATTTGTACACGAAGATAGTGTATGATCAATAAAGGATCTACCCCTTCCAGTGAAGGAAGTGAATGTTCAAGGCTGATCCACTTATGCTAGTTCAGGAATCTCTGGCCAGAGTGAATGAAATTAGAAAGGAGTTTCTAATTTGCATAGAACTAAGCATAGTAAATGGTAAGCAAGTGATTAGATTAGATAGGCTTGACACGAGATCCATGCCTTGTATTTAATCGGGACATTGTAGGGTAGAAGGAGTTTATTGTACGGTAACTATTCACTGAATAGGTTCTTGGTATTCTAAGCAGTGAATTCATTTTATCCGGATAGTCGCGATATGCTGAGAAGTATCCCTCACGATGTAGAATAAATGTGATTAATTAATTAATCATATTTAATAAATTAGAGAATTTATATAAATAATGATAAAATAGTTTTATTATTATTTATTTCTACTACCGGCTTAATATTGAACCTACAGGGTCACACCATAAAAAGAGAATGATTTAATGGTGGAGGAATTAATTAATAATGGCTAATAATTATTTATTTATGAAATAAATAATTAATTGGCAAATTTTATAATTGATTAAATGAGATTTAATTGATTATAAATTAATTAAGAAAAGTTTGAATATTATTAATTAAGAATTTAATTTTTGGAAATTAAATCAAGAGAGAGAATTATTTCTAAAGTGTTTAGAAAAAAGGATTAATAATTAAAAGGTGTTTTAATTATTAATGAGAATAATAAATGGGTTAATAATAATAATATTTTATGGGAAAATTTCAGCTGAAAATTTTGCCTATAAATATATATTATAAACCCTATTTTTATTTTAACCCGAACCCAAAAGTTTTTAGAAAACCAAAATTCTCTCCACCTCCTCCTCCTCCTTAGCATCGTTTTCTTGGTGGATACCGGTGGAGTGCTTCACGTTTGAGGAGCAGCTGCTAAGGATCTCCGATCGTTGCTTTTGGATCGCTATTAAAGGTTAGTAATCGATCCATATGTTTTTACCATGATTTATATGCTTTTATTTGGATTTTATATGTGTAAAACTGCTTTTACATGCCTCCGTTGTGATTAAAATCCAACACCGTGATGTGGTTAGTGTCGTTTTATTGTCTACGTGATCTCGAGATTCTACGTCAAGCTAATGACATAAACCAAGCGCTTCTTGGGAGGAAACTCAAGTTTGTTGTACATTAGTAGGTAGAGGAAGCAGGAAGAAAAGAGAAAAATACAAAAAAAATCAGAAAAATAGAAAATTTCAGGGCCAACTTCAGTAGCATGGCAGGCCCGCGCTGGTCAAACGCCCGGCCGTGCTGAAATTCCAGAAACTGCGCGCACCCGCGATGCCTGGCGGAGCGGCCGCGCTAAAATGTCAGTAGCACGGCACGCTCGTGCCAAGGTCGCATGCGGCCACACTGGGTCCCTGCTTTTGAAAAAAATTTAAGTCAGTTTTTGAAGAGAAATTCGGGACTTTTAATAAAAAAATCAATTCCCACCCGAATTTTACTCTTCCACATCCCAAATTTCCCTCTCCAAATCAAACCCATTATTCCCATTATTCCCATAATAAATTCCCACTCCTTTTCCATAACTAATTCTCTCCCAATCTCCTATATATACATACACTTATACACAAACTTCTTCATCACTTTTAAAAACTCTCAAACACACAATCTCTCTTATAAACTTCTATTCTCTCAAACTAATTCAATCTCAATGGCACCAAAAAGATAGCGAACTCAAGTAAGCAGCAGCACCACTGATTCTTCGAGTGCAGGTGGTGTGAAGCCTAGACTTTTAACTCCTGAGGCTGAAGCGGAGTATGTGAGGCTACTTTCAAAGTCGATAGCCAAGGATCATGTTTTTATGCCATCAGGGAAAGATGGTAAGTTGTTGGAGATGATCTTGGAGATGGGCTGGGTTGTCTTTTGCGAGACACCCGCTGCTATACCCACGAGTATGGTATGTGAGTTTTATGCTAATGCTAAGGCGGAGAAAAACGGTTTCACGGTGGTGAGGAGGATGACGGTGGACTACAGTGCTGAGGCTATTCGTAGGGTGATTGAGCAGCCCGAGAGGAAGGAGGAGCAGGAGAACTGGAACGAGAAGACTCCAGAGGAGTTTAACTTGGATTTGATTGTTGCTGCCTTGTGTGTTCCCGAGACTCATTGGAAGTTCAAGAAGGGCACGAATGAGTACGCCATGTTCCCTGCTTCATGCATGAACAGGTTTACATGTGCATGAAATACTTTTATTTGTGCTAATATCATGCCATCTTCTCACGTGCATGAGATTACTGTGGAGCGTGCGTATTTGTTGTGGGGTATTCTGCAGGGAGACTATGTGGATCTTGGGATGGTTATCCGTCAGGTTATTCTGAGGTTTTTGAGAGGGACTACTACGGGTTCGATACCCTATGCGTCCATTATGATGAAGTTATGCGTGGCGGTTGGCGTTCGTTGGCCCGCACATGAGCAGCTACAGCTCCCTAGTGCTCTGATTGATAGTTCAACGTTGTTGAATATGACAGAGTGGTATGGTGGGAAGCCCGATCCTAAGGGGCTTGGATATTCTTATGACCATCTGCCAGGTGGAAGGCCAGCGGATCAGACTTATGCTAGTGGGACTTCGCAGGCTCGTCGAGCAGCTTGGAGAGCTCAGTTGGGAGATGAGGCTGGTCCTTCGGGATCGCAGCAGCAGCAGCAGGATGAAGCACAGGGCAGTGCTGGTTTGAGTACGACGTAGTATATATGTTTGGCTAGGAGGATGGATGCGATGCATGATATTCATAGCAGGTTTGCACATGACCTCACCCAGGCATTGGGGACTGCTTTCAGAGCCACAAGAGTTGACATCCAGTGGCCAGTATTCAGTGAGGACTGGTATATCCACCTCCAGAATCTCCTGACACTCCACCCATTGAGGGTGATGATCCTGGTTCTGATTAGGTATGCCTGATTCCTTGTTATTACCTTCACTGAGGACAGTGAATATTTTAAGTTTGGGGGTAGTAGTTAAGGATTTATATGTTTTGTGTGAGTCACATATAGTTTGCATATTTTGTGACACCCTCCAAACCCGGGTCAAAAGTTTGGGGTTCACAACACACACACAATATATAAAACTGTATATAAAATGTTATATAAATGACCCATCTTTACACCACCACAGATCGCAACAGGTTAAAGTATGAAAACAAGCCACAACCTTAACTTTTATTACATCGTACCAAATCCCAACTAGTTTAACTTACAACTGATAATGAAATTATTCTTACAATCTTGCATAACTCAACTACCATATAAAGCTCCTGCTAGCTCGATCCAACTCAACCTCGAATCCTAGCTCATACATTGGACTGGGAAACTTCGCTATCACCCATTTCCTTCTTAACTGTAGAATACATAAAAAGATTCGCAAGAGTGAGCTCACTAGCTCCGCAAGTAATAATAGCAACAACTAGGTTTAAACAATGATCAATTGAAATAATTCAAGGAATCAAGTTTCTTGTTAAACAATCATTAGAATTGGATATTTATTTTAAATTTTAAAAATCAAGGTTAGGCCGCTGATCAGTCACGCACTAACCGCGAGCAAGGCACAAGGCTTTGCTCTATAAACAGGATCCAAAGGCACACATTATCCTAATTCGACCACGAATCTGGCCTGACCACGAATCTGGTCCATTTAAAGAAAACTATCCAATTCTAAAACAGTTCAATATGATAAACAATATAATTCAATAAAACAGGATCATAATCAACAGTGATAAAATATTTATATAAAAGCGTAATGCAATCCATGAGTATCACAAGGGTATATGAAGGTATGTATGAAGAATGGCTTCCAGCTTGTAAGAGAATCAGGTATTAAATGAACAATGATTTCACAAGGTTTAGTTGATCGATGTTATAAATTATGATTGAGTATAAGAGTTTTTATATGTTCAAACAATTATGTTATAGTGTTTGGTGTATGGTGGATATGTATTTGTGGAGTAGTATCGTATTTGTGTGTAGTTCAATATATGGTAAATCAACAATGAGTGGTTTACAAAGAATAATGCTTACAGCTCAAGATCAAATCATGTAATTAGAGTTCAAAGTTGAATTATTCAAAGTACTTACAATTTAAAGCAGAACTATTTTGAATACTAACAATACGTTACAAGAGAGTTTAGAAATGTTTGCAATATATCTCGAGAAAGGTTCAGAAGTACTTACCTTATCTCAAATGATTCCAACTTCACTTGTACTTGTCTAATGATTCTATTCAACAACCACTTGTCTACTTTTCCTAAGCCTCGTTTCTATTCACTGATCACTTGCTTTATTTTCTACGCATCGATTCCATTTTCTGATCACCTGCTTCCCTTTTTCTACGCCTTGCTTACTCTGCTAGGCATCATAAGTATCTATCAATATTCATCTCACATTATTATAATTGTCACATAGACGTCATAAGGTTTCATCTACCCTTCGTTTCACCCAAATCCGATTTACGGATTGAAAGTTACGGATTGCACATATACGCATATAACGCATCAATTAGTTCACATATAGCACATAACATGTAAGATATTCGATGCAAATACTTTTCCAAAGAAGCTTTGATATCAAAATTATTTTTCGGATATTTAATAAGAATTTTTAAACATTTTTCGGAATTAAAACGGACCGTTGAATCATTTATAAACAATTAATCATGGTTCAGATACCCGAATATGACTTTAAAATTATTTTATAATAATTATCGAGCCTTGAAAAGAATTTTAAATAATATTTTAAAGTTCGAAACTATTTTTCGGGAATTTTAAATCAAAATAAATAATTAAATTCAATTAAATAGTCAATTAAAATTAATTAAAATTAATTAATAACTAATTAATCGATTAATATTTAAATGAATTGACCAATTAAATAATTAATTATTAACTGAAATTAATTAATTAAATAATTCAAATTTATTTTTGAATTTAAAATAAATTTTGGAATTGAAAATTGATTTTTGTAATTTTTAAAATAATTAAAACAATTTCTGAAATTAATTATAAAAAGAAAATACAATTTTTATAAATAATTAAAATAGATATCTGATTTTTGTAAAATTTTAAAGTCACAGGAACTATAATGTAAAGTTTGCAGAATTACAGGGATTAAACGATAGTTTCCCACCGTCTTCCTCCCTGTCCTCGTTTCCGGTGGCCGGACTCCATGGCTGCCGCTATGGAGCTTTTCCGGCGACTGGTAACCTTCCCAGAATGAGCCCAAATTAACAGGAAATGATGCTTATCATTCCATAAACACATCTGCAAAGTTACAATTGTCAAACAACACGTATTTCAATCGGAAAATCCGATCGAAGTTCCGCCGCCGGCAAACCTTCAAACTCCGATCATCGTCTTCCCGTTATCCTCCATTCTCCGAACTTATATCATTCAATTGCTCTTTCAATGATCTATTTAATGATATCAACTAATTGAACTAATAACCCCTGGGCTGTAAAAACGTAAAAACGGTTGAATTCGGTTGGTTCCCGATTATACAAAATAGTTTATAAATACTCGGAATAATAATTTATTAAATCCATAAATCATATAGTAAATCATATAACAATATAAAAATTGATAGAAAAATATCACAATTATCTATATTTTATTTTGGACCTATAAAAATTAACATACTCAAATTTTATCATATTTACACATCGAGACACAGATAACGCTTAACAGATAATTCACCAAAATTCATATAATAATCACAGAATATTTATTTATTGATAAAAATAATTACACGATATATCCTGGATATTACATTCATGCTAGTTTAGTTCATATAGTTGAATATTTTCAATGTAGTAGTTTTTTTATTTTTGTAGTTTTTCTAATAGTTTGTTAATATAGTTTCATCATTTGCATAACAACATGATCCCTTAGATGATTTTTCCGATTGATTTGTGATATTGATGCTAGTGTAGTGATGTCGTGCTTAGTGATGTTAAGTCGTATCGAGTTGATTTGCATGCTAGAGATATTTGTATTTCACTAAGTCTTATAGGTTGTTTGAGGGCTAGATCATGGTCATGGTTTGTTTGTTTGTCGAGGTTTAATCGCTTGTTTATATTTAGAATTTAGGATATTCTCTTAATGATAATTAACATGGATATTTAAAAAATTGGAGAAAATTGGATTTCATTGCTAGTTGTTGTGGCTAGGTGTCAAATGGCTAGTAGTCAACTCATTTTATAAGAGTAGCCGAGGGTTGAACGAGATGAAGCGAAACACACTCGTTCAGAAATTTGTGAAAAAAAGAAAAAAAAATTATGTGTTTATGCATAATTGATCACGAGTGGGCTCTTTAATACTCGAGTTATTAAGTTCTTAGGGGACTTTGTGCCTAGTGACCTAAGGCTTTTTATAGTCTGGGATCCACTAACCTAACGCTCGCTACATGGTTATTATTCTATAAGTCTTTTGTGGACCTCACTCATTGCACAGTCAAATATGCATATTTGTGTTATTTTTATGTTAAAAATAAAAGCGTGAATCCATGTAAAACTCCGATATAAGAATAGAAATATTATAAGTTATTTTGAGTCTAGCTTTTATTCTATTTATAACCTTGCGATTGTTTTAATGATTAGTGAGTCAAGATTATTGATCTAGTGGCGATAGTTTATCTGTAAGCATTTGCACACACACACACACATATTTCTGTATTGTAAGTTGATTTGTGGGGTTTAATTAATCTTTGTGCGAATAACTGCATTTGTTGAGATGTTGCTTGTTGATTGGTTAGTTATTCTATGGGGTTCGTTGCATTCATATAGCTGCATTCATGTTTTTTTATTTCTTGTTCTTTGAGTCTGTTTATGCTTAAGGACAAGCATCGGTTCAAGTTTGGGGGTATGTTGAGTGGCATTTATGACACTTTATAACGCTCCATAAAGCTTTGAATTGGTGTTTTGTACTCGAGTTGTTGGTGTTTTAATGTGTTTTTATACCTTTTAAATGCAAATAAAAAAAAATGGTGTTTTTGCATTTCAGGCAGTTATTAGGAATTCAGGTACATTGGCATTGTTTGGATGCTAATTTGGTGTTAGGATAGTGTCTAGAATAAAAGCTCGTAAAAAGACCAGCTCAAATCAGCAAGAAAAGAAAGAAGTCAGAAATTTCTCCAGAGAGACGGCGCGCCCGCGCTGTGATAGCGCACGGCCGCGCCAGGATGGCAGAATGTCAGCGCGCCCGTGCTGGTCAAGCGCGCGGCCGCGCCAGGTCGTGAAATAAAATCCTGTTTCTTATGAAATTTTGATTCGTTGGACTTCTACTCTGCATGGGCTGCTATATAAACGTAACTTATGCTCGTTTTTTATAAGAAGAAGTACCGGAGCTTAAGGAGAAGGCGTAAGAAGACCGTAGAGCACAATTCAACCAAGGAGAAGAGGATCTAGTTTATTCTTGTGATTCTTTGTTTTAAGTTGTAACTTTGGATGCTAGTTTTCTTATTCGTGAACCTATACTCTTGTTTCGTACTTGGTATTATTTATTCAGTATAAAGACTACATTTATTATATCATGCTTTCATTGGAACCCACGTTGATGATGAGTCTGATTATGTGCTAATCATTATCGTGGGGTTCTAACAGATTTATTTATGGATTTCCTTAGTTAATTTGTTTCGATGCCTTAGTGTGTGGTGATTGTATGATAACCTAGCATTGGTTGTACTTATTCGTCTTATGAGCATCGCGAACTTATAAGATAGTGTGTTAATCTTTAATGAAGCGAAAGTGAATTTAAGGGTTTAGAACTTGCCATGCTAGCATAGGTTCGTGTCTGTAATATGCATAATTTGTAGGTAATTTTAACCATCTTACTTGCCCTATGTAATCACAATAGATAACTTGTGCATTAAACCGTTATGTTGTCAAATCCCAAAGACATATAGGGTCTCAATTTAATTATTTCCTATTCAGCTTCTATCTCTTTTGTGGATGTCTGGTAGTATGGTATTGGTACAACGAAAGTTGGCATTTATCAGTTTCGTGTTATCTGATTAGTGTCATCACCATTACATGCTAAGGTTAAGAACGAAAAGGCTATTGAATGAAGTATTTAATGAAGTTAGAATCCCATGTTTGTGTCATATATTATGCAACTTTTTTGATCTCCTAGTTTATGTCCTTAGTATAATTTTTAGTTAATCTTAGTTATAAACAACCTCAAATTGTTATTCGTTTTAACATTGGATAATAGCCCTACTAGTGTTGCATAAATACATTGATTAAAATTAACCTAAACCAGTCCCTGTGGGAATGAACTAGAATTAATTATATATTACTTGCGATCGCATATACTTGCGTGAATATTAGCGCGTGTTTTATCCCTAACATGATGCTAGCTAATCATGTATCTAAAAATCTTTTAATTGAGAATCCAAATAACAAGCTTGCTTGTTGGGTTCAAGAAAAGAGAGTGCTTGCTAATTTATACAGGAATAATCTAAATGATTAAGTGCCCCTTCACTACATGCCAATCATGGAGGCACCTTAGGTAAGTGAGGTAGATGTTACTGTCTCTAACTCTTCCCAACCTACTATTTCTTTGAGTTCATTTGTGGCTATGGCATCTGTGACTGTAACCAAACAGATGCCTTCCCAAACTACTAAACTAAAATCTTTTAAACCCAAATCAAAGAAGCCACTCTCTAGTTTCTCCCAAACAAACTTGTTTTAAAAACTACCATTGCATATGAGGGGAGTGTGAAGGGTAGTGAGCAAGGTGAGGGAACGGGTGAAAATCAAAGAAGCCCTAAGAATACGGTGATAGAGGTTAGTGTGTCCCAGCCAAGCCACTCCACAATCTCCCAAAAGGCTATGGTGCTTAAAAGGAAATTAGCACATTACCAGTTGCATTCTTCTAGAAGGATGTGACTGTTGAAATAAGCTCTTCTCCAAGAGCACATAACAAGAGGGGTAGGGACACCAAAGACCAAACACAAGCTTATATTAGAAAGAAGAAGTTGAAACCCTTGGGAGAGTCACAGGGTGCACACACAGTTCCAACTATAGTCAAAGACTCAGTTACAACACCATCTCAAAGTCAGTTTGATGTTTCTCCAATAAATATGGAGTCATTGCCAAATTCTCTCATTATTGATACACTACATACACACAATTCTCCCACAAACTCACTGGATGTGGACATGATAAGCGCATCAATTCCTGATTTTCCATCTTTAAAATTCATGGAGGAGCCAACATCCACATCAAGTGGGCATCATCTTATTGATAAATTGTTGGCTCACTTGCCCTTTCTTTCTGAAACTAATGATGAGTCTGTGCATAAAAATATGAAATCAATTTCCACATACTCAACCATAGTTTGAACTCCTAACTCTTTTATTTCTACTTCCTTGATGGATATTCCTCATCCGTTGATCAGTGATTGTCCCTCGATGGATAAGCTTAACAACAATTATCCGTTGACATTCACAACTACTACTTCGATGGATATCCCTTATCCATTGAAAGTCTCTACACAACTTGATATCTCTAAAATTGTGACAAGTATAGATGACTTAGTATTTGTACAATCACTCCTAGGTTTGAGGGAAATGAGTGACTTGAGTGAGAGGCTGAGTTTCTCTCAGGAAAAAGGAGAGGAAATGAGTGAACTTTCACATGTTATTTCTTTCAGCATGGTAAAAGTGAGTGAGAGGAGCCCCGCCTTAGATGGTGAAGGTGAGGGTGTGAGGGCAGGGAGCCAAGGGGAACCCTTAATATAAAAAGAGAGAGAGAGAGAGAGAGGCAGGTACAGGAGAAATAAGGGAGGAAATAATTGCAAGTGAGTTAAGGATTGTCAATGATGCAGATAAAGAGAGACTATTTCAGCAAGACTATCAAGCTGTTATAAATTTCATCTCTTTGCATGTTGAGATATTTACTCACCCTGTTCTAGCCTATCAAGTTTTGGTTGAACAGGGCAATGAGGATGCAGAGAGGACTCTTAATATGGTACATACTACAGCTTAAATGCTAAGAGCAAAGGATGCAATCAACTCTCTTTCACCTACAGCTGGTGATGATTTCCAGTATGATTCTGGTGACTCTGATGAGGATGAGTCAAATGGGGAAGATATTGATGTAGCTGGCATGAACATAGGGGGAGATACATACGCTAGTTCATCTACATACACTCCATCCTGGATGCTAACAAAGGATTGCAGTTATCATCATTTCAACTCCACAATGTTCAAGCTAATTAATAAGACTTAGTCAACCCTTCAAGCAACCACTAATGCCAGTACCAGATGTCTTATAGAAGCCCATCTTGAATCTCTACAATTGCACAAAATTCAGACTTTTAAACAAAATCAAGATGTGGATGAGCTCAAGAACACAATTGATGAAGTCAAGAAAGGCTTAAATGAGAAAATAGAGATTAAGCTTCCTTAGTCAACAATGAAGGACATTCAACAGAAACTTAGAAAAGAAAGTGATCTAAGTAGAAAGGTTGAGGCATTGAGTTCAAGATTGACAAATGTTGAGAACTCAGCAGCGAAAATACTCTCAAATCAAGAAGCTCAAACTCATCTCCTTCAACAACTGGTGGATGCACAAACCTCAAACCCTGATCTACTTGATGCTAACAAAAAGGGGAGAAGGATATGCATGTACAAATCTCAAAAGTGTTAGTTTCAGCTATCACATTCACAAAGCCACCAGTTATGGATAACATAGATCTCATAACCCTTGCAGCAGTTGAACTGAAGTTGAAGGAACAAAAATAAATGATTGATGAAAGAATTGAGAAGGTGTTTGGTTCAATTGCAAAGTAAGAAAAATCTGTGAAGCATCCCACTCAATTGAAGCCAATCTCTTTGGATGAAATGAAGCTAGGGAACTTGGAAAAGGGACAAACTTCAACAAAAAGACATCAACAGTCCATTGTGGTTTTGAATCCTAAAAAATCATTCATCAAAACTCTCAAGAAAATATCCAATGGATAAAGTCTATTCCACCCCTAGACCTGATGAATTGAAGATATTGGGTAAATCAATTGCAAGCTTTAAAAGTACCAAAGACCCCATAATGAATAAAAGGATGGCAAGGACCTAGAGACATGGGAGTTTGATCTTTGTGATCAGTGGTCATCCTCAGTTTGGATAAGCCAAAAAAGAGAAAAGCTGAGGCTAAAATCTAAGAAAAAGCAGGGTGCCAAAGAAGTTGAGCAAAAAGGTGAAATCCCTGCTACCAAAACTGAAAGTGAGAAGCAAGATGAACCCAAGAAAAAATCTGTAAAATAGGTAAAGGTTAGAGCCAAAAGGAAATTGATTGAAGATGAAAAAGAAAAGTCCAAGCCAACCCAGTCTACCAAAACAAATCAAACAACTATGCCTACAATGGAGCAAGTTGAGTTCAAGGTCCATCTTGATGTGAATTTTCATGGTGAGCCAATAATTCTAAAGGATCAACTAATAGACTAGGAAAGCCTACCAATCCCTGAGCCAAACCTACTCATTCTCACCAAGAAAAGAAGGAAGAAATCAGCCAGGAAACAAGTCAAACCGGTTTTACCTCAATCAAAATAATTGTACAAACCCAAGAAAACACTCAACAAGGAAGATCAACTCTTAATCTGTGACATAGAAGAATATTTAGACCTCAACCTCTACCTGGATGAACTGGACGAAGTTAGAGCAATTGATGCTTCTTACAGATTTCCAGAGAGGTTGGTGTTAAGGTATAAGGGTGAAAAGGAAATAACTTGGCCTCTATATAGGATTCTCAATGAAGGCTATAGAGTCTTGGTAAAAGTATTTTCTGCTATTAAGAAGGATTTTAGATTCACCAAGGTGGCCAAAATAGCAGTATTTAACAAAATTCAACAAATCAGACAGAGCTGGAGAGATCCAAATCCACTACCAGGAGTCTTAACTATTCCATACACTGGAAGTAGAGTGCATTTGAGACCATACTGGATGATGGAGTTTAGGGATGAAAGATTTACCAAAAGATTCTTCAGACTTGACGACCAGCTAAAAATATCAAGCAATGATACTCTCAAGGAAATGCAGGAGATGCTGGATCTCAATAATGAAGATGAATCTGAGTTCTAAAGACAACTTCAAAACTAAATAGAACAGAACAATGAGAAACTGGGGAAGAAAACTAGACAGTCAAGGAAAAAGAATTAATCTGCTCAGTCTAGAGGAGCACCTTGAAAATGGCATGTGAGATTTCTACAAACTCTCTTTGTACAAATTTTTAATAATATGCAGCACTTAGCATTTTTATATACAATTACTTGTTTAATTTGAATAGAGTGTTTTATTATCATCAAGTACCCCTAAATTTATGCCTATAAATCTATTAGACATAAATTAGGGGATATTGTGATGAATATGTTGTAGACTTGATGATAATTCACCAAAACACCTTAGTAGATTTAATTAAGTGTTTTTGTAACTATCAACGGATAACCACACTTGTTCATCCGTTGATAGAGTAGCTTATATTTCAATAAGTTTTTGTAGCACATTTCAGTATACTATAATTACCTATACATTTAAAAGTTGTTGGAAATTCTAAGTCATGTTGACTACTAACAAGATATGAAAAATAGGTTGGCTAAATGTAAATAGGAGACGCCTTGTAATTTGCATAAGTGAAAAACTATCAACTGCTAAGGAAATACTTTCAACGGATAAACTACAAATCCTCGACGGATGACTCAAGCCACTTTCAATGATTAATCCATGAGAGACTCAACGGATAACATAAGTTAAGTATCGACGTATAATACTGAAGTCTCGATGGATAACAAATTGAAATATCAGTTGAAAGTGACTTGACAGTCACATGGGTTGATTGTATACAAAAGGAATGTGGCAGCCTATTTGCAGGTTTTAAAGAACAAAGAAACATTTCCATGCTTAACTGAAGATATTCAAAGATGCTGGATAGAGAAATGAATCAACATGTGAATAGACTTAGATACTTGTTTTCACTTTTTTCCTTATTCATATGTAACTTGGTATTATATAAACCAAGAGTAGCTAGTAGTTAACTAAGCGATTTGAACTGAAAAATAGAAAAGGCTGCATCTATTAGGAATTCTCTCTATTCACCTTTATAAAACACTTGTAAGTAGCTGTGTGCATTCTTGCATCACAGAGTTCTCTAATCTATATATATATATCTGGTGGAAAGATTAATCCACCAGAAAGTTTTTAAATAGTCTTGTTTATTAAATTTTTGTTTGAATACTTAAATTCTTTTAATCCGCACTACTGCATGTTCATTCATATTTATATATATATCTTCAAGTCACCTTTTTGGAAAGTCAACTTATAAGCAAGAGAGAAAAGCTGGAAGCTCCCGGAGTGAAAAGATCAGAAGCATATCTCAAAGCTGCTGAAGCACTGTCTGCTTATAGGTTAAATTACAAAATGATCAGAGTTTTAGAGAAAGATATGAGGAAGCTGTACATAGCATATCATGAGATGGTGTTCATAAATGGGTTGACAGAAATTGATCTTCTAAAAGATAGTGAACCTATTATCAGTAAGGATGAAGAAGGGGATCTAGTTTTTGAGATTAATAATAAAAAGATTAAAATCAAAGATTTTAGAGCAAGTGAATGAGACTCAATCAAGCAAGCCTTGTTGGATGTCAAAATATCTACATGCAAAGTAGACAAGATTTATTTGATTCCATCATGGAGATACTTGAGGAAGTAGTGGAAGTAGTGGAAGAAGAGTCTATCAACAACACTAAAAGAGTATAATACCATCCTAAATGAATAGTCGTCTTTATAATGGAAAGAAAATCTACAATGTTGCTTAGTATTCTCCAGAAAGTCTCCAAGATCAGTTATCTTCAACTGATGCTCAAAGAGCTGAACAATCCACCACCGAAAAATGCAGTTGAAATTGAAGCTCGTGATTCCGTGCAATCTAGATTGAATGAACTTCTAAATAGACATAAAGGAGGATCTCATCCAGACTCTACACAAGCATCAGATCCCAAGAAGAAAGCTACCAAAAAAAAGTCTGTTCAGACTGAATACACTTAAGAAGGAGAAGGTAGCCAAGGCAAGAAGCAGAAGAAATCAAAGACAAAGAAGATATAGTTTATTTGCTCAGGCTCGAGGAACATTTCTTATCTTTGTATTTTGTACTTTAAGAAATATGGAATTGTATATGTGATCCAGAAATCATTTAATATTATTCTTTATTTTCAATATGTACTTTTTCTTATTATCGGTTGAGTTATCCTTTAGAGATATTCTTGTCGTACTCTAACAAACAAATATATGGGGAGATTGTAAAGCATAATGTAACGTAATATGTAATCGAAAAATTATAACTCCAATGAAACATGAACAGATAAATAATATTAACTGTGAAGCACAGGAACCCTAAAGATGAAGACTGGATAAATATAAAGAACCAAAAGATGAAATTAATTCTCTATGTTCGTAACCAGGTCATGGAAAGAAGTTCAATAATATGTTTCGTCCTCCATAAAGAATAAAATTCTCAAATGACTTCTAGTGACAATAAAATATATTGATTTGAAGTATTACTGATCAAGGATTTCAGTGATTGTAGAAATATATGACCAATAGGCTGTATCAGTTCAGAATAGTAAAAAGAATTGAGTAAATCCAACTCAGTGCTAGTCGTTTATGAATTAGACCAGTGCACTAAACGTCATCATATCAAAAAAGGATTGATTTAATTTATACAGAAAAAATTAGGCTGATATAGACAAGTGTGAATCAGAACAGGAAAAGAATTGAGTTAAAAAACTAGAAAATATTTTAAGTAAAGAATTGTTTTCTAAGTACAGAGATCCTACTCTCTAGGCGCAACTGAGAGGAATTTGTCTAAGGCAACCTATTTCCCTTGTATGTGCAACCTGACAGGAAATGGAGTGCTTCCTTGCTTCTAGGTGCAACTTAGAATAAAATTTAAGTAAGAAATATCCCTAGTAACAAGGAGACGCAAGTGGAATTAATACTAAAGCAAAACAACATGTTTCCCTATATGCGCAACTCAGAAGAAATGTTCCAAGAAAAGTTGTTTCCCTGGATGCGCAACTCAAAGGAATGTGTTCAAGAAATATTTGCTTTCCTGTATGCGCAAGTGAACATTTTTCTAAGTCAAGAAAACTCACTATAGCCTCCACTTAGCACTTGGAAAATTCATTGAAATCAAAGAATCAATTGATTTGGTGCTTGGATGAGAATAAGCCATGTTTCCAAATCAAATTGAAGTCTACACAAAAGAAGCAGAATGAAATTAATTCATCCAGTTATCTTCCTCAGCTCCCAACTGTATTTTGACGAAGCACCATTGATGGCCAAATTTATTAGCTTGTAAACATACTGTTATGCTAACTATTTTATTGTAGATAATCAATTGATTGATTAGAGTGTTGAAACCTCAAGGTTTATATTAATAAAAAAAATATTCCTCAAATTATTTTGTGTCTAATATGAGTTTGTATATTTAACGAACAACTTGAAATGAATCAAAAAAATTGTAGGTACCGTATTCAACCACCCTTCTACGATACTTTAGGACTAACAATATCTTTTGGATTCCAGGAAAAAATATCTGAGAATTCTCAAATTAAGTCTATGACTTGTTGTCACATGGGGCCTTATAGAGATTTGCCGATTTTTGTGGTTTTTTCTAGAACACCGACAACAACTTCTTTGTTGTTTGTCTCTTCGATCTGCGAGCATTTGAGATCCCTTTAATTTTCATATAAATCACAAGGATCCATTTTGATTATTTGATTGACTACCGATTCATTATGTTCTTTCTTCACGGGAATAACCGCTGTGAGGTTACATTTCCTAGATGCTATTTGATCATCTGTCTCCAACCCCAAACTCCATGGGAAACATCATTTTCAGGTGTGATATTGATGTTATAGATTTGAGTTCCGAGATTGTGGTTCCACATAAGATAGCGTTGTAAGTTGAGGTCGCGCTGACCCCATGGAACTTAACTATTTTCTCGGTGTGGCATGGGAGTGATCCAAATAATACTGGCAGGTCGATCTTGCCCACGACTTTTCTAACTTCATTAAATACTTCATTCAAAGTTATCTCTTTTAACCTTAGCATGTGATAGTGATGACAACTTATCAGATAACACGAAACTAGTATACGCTAACTTTCGTTATACGTATACCCTACTATCGAACATCCACAATTAAGATAGAAGTTGAATAGACACCAATTATGCTTAGTCCCTATATGTCTATAAAGATTGAAAACATAACGGTTTAATGGCAAGTAATCTATCGTGATTACATAGGGTGAATAAGATGGTTAAAATTACCCACGAATTATACATAAACCTATGCTAGCATGGTAAGTTCTAAACCTCTATATTCACTATCGCTTCAATAAAGATTAACAAACAATCTTAGATGTTAGCTACGCATCAAAGACGAATAAGCACAACCAAACTAGTAAATCATAAATCACCACACACAAAGGATTATAAAATAATTAACTATTAAAATCCATAGATTAATCCGTTAGAACCCCATGACAACGATTAGTTCATAATCGAACTCATCGTCACCATGGGTTCCAATTAAAACATGATATAAAACAACAAAAGAGTACTAGGGTTCAAAGACAAATCGAAAACAAGCATCCGAAGTACAACTATAATGAAAATTACAAAAGTCTTCTTCTTCGTAGCCATCTTGTGCTCTCTAGGTCTTCGTATTGCTCTCCCTGGTCTCCTCGTTATTAAAAACGTCTTATTATGGTTTGAATATGCTTCTGGACGTCCTGGGCTCACAAAATCTCAGAATTCAAGTCAAAACAGGAATTTGGCTTGGACCCCTGGCGCGGCCGCCCAAAGCTCCGCGCGGGCGCGCGTTCCCTGACAATCTGGTGCGGCCGCCCCGCCTTCCGTGCGGGCGCGCCGTGCTCCTGGATTTTTGTTCCCTTTCTTGTTTCTTCTGTAACTTGAGTTCCGTCTGTCAGAACTTGGCGATCCAATAGTCCACGCGAAGCTATCGAGACGCTCTTCAACATGAGAATGGTCTTGACTTCAGATTCCGACCTCCTTTCAACATATTTCCTTGAAAAGCTCATTTATTCATCTAACTAATGCCTATAATGCAAAAACACAAAAACACATTAAAAATACCAATAACTTGAGTCCAAAACACCAACTTAAGCCTGCAATAAAGCATTCTAAGTAGATATAAAATCCACTTTTCACACCCCCAAACTTGAATCAATGCTTGTCCTCAAGCATAAACAGACTCCAAAACTATAAAACAAACTAATGCATGAATGCAACTACGTGAATGTAACTAAATGATAATGCAATCGATCCCCACATAATAACCATCACCAACCAACAAGCGAATGCCTCTAAGAATGCAATGACTTTTAACGGAGTTCGAATAAACCCCACAAACCAACTCACAAACCAGAAACATGTGTGTGTGGATGCTTAACAGATTTACCCTCGATACTAGATCAATAATCATAACTTATCTCCCATCAAAACAATCACGAGTTTGTAAATAGAATAGACGTTAAACGCATAATGACTCACAACACCTCCTTCCTACTAGAGTTATACAAGGATTCACGCTATTATTAAACACATAACAAAAATGCTTATTTGACCGTGCAATGAGTGAGGTCCCAAAATACTTATACAATAATACCCATGTAGTGAGCGTTAGGTTAGCGGATCCCCGACTATAAAAGACTTAGGTCACTAGGCACAAAGTCCCCATGAACTTAATAACTCGAGTATTAAAGAGCTTTCTCTTGATCAATTATGCATGAACACATATATTTTTTTCTTTTTTTTCCTTTCTTTTCTTTTCTTCTCTTTTTTTTCAACAATTTCTGAATGAGTGCATTTCGCTCCATCTCATTCAACCCTAGACTAATCATAAAATATGAGCTGGCTACTAGCCATTTGACGCCTAGCCTTATTCACAACTAGCAATGAAATCCAAGTTGTTCTCCAGTTTAAAAATCAGTGTTCTTTTTTTATTATACCAAAAATTCTAGATATAAACAAGTGATTAAAACTCAATAAATAAACAAATATGATCATGATCAAGCTCAAAAGAAATCCTATAAGACTTTGTGCAAAAATTTTGCTTCTGGCATGCAAATCAATTCATTAGACTTAAATAACCCTCTATTCGTCATCACCACACTCAAATTAACATCAATTTATCAATCAGAAATAGCTCATCCTACGGGATCATGTTATATGCATGCAAATGCAACTATATGAACTCACATAAAAACACAAACAAATATGCAAATAAATATGACCTAAATGAACAATCATGCAAAAATATGAATGAAATACAACTAAACATGCAACATGAATCTATATGAATCTATATGGACACACACAAACTAATCCTTACATTATCACCCCCAAACTTAAAATTTTCAATGTCCTAATTGAAGGTAATAATAAGGATTTTAGGCATACCTAGTTATCAGAATCATCACCCTCCTCGGGTGGAGTATCATGTGGCGGATACACAGAATCAACACCAAACACCGGCCAATCAACCTCAACACCAGTGGCTCAGAAACCTTACGCCTTTGTCAAGTCGGCTGCAAAACGACTGTGCATATCGTATATCAAATCCATGCATCTGGCCAATCTCCTAAACTACGCATCGCCAAGCTCAGAACCATCCCCTTCCTCCTGGTGAGCACGTGAAGAACTAGCCTCTCCTCGAGTGGCTCTCCAAGCTATATGCCTAGCTGGAGAAGAACTACCAGCATAAGTCTGATCGGCTGGCTGGCCACCGGGAAAATGATTATAACTGTACCCCAGACCCTTCTCATCCGCTTTTCCACCATATCATTCTTGTATCGCTGAGATCGTAGAGCTATCAATAGGAGCGCTCGACATCTGCAACTGTTCCAACTCGGGCCAACAAACACCCACTGAAACACAAAGCTTCGTCATAATCGAGGCATGAGGAATCACCCCCGATGTCTTGGTTTTCAGAAACCGCAACATATTTCGATATATCACATGGTCAAGATCCACATAATCCTCATTTAAAATCCCCCAAATCAAAATAGCACGATCAACAGTAACATCATGCTGATGCGAAGAAGGCATAATATTGGCACATACAAAAGCATTCCATGCTCGAGCATACCTGTTCATGAATGCAGCCGAAAAAGTGAGCGGCTCATCCGGGCCCTTCTTGCACTTCCACAGTGTTTCAGGAACACACAACTCAGCCACAATATGATCAAGATCAAAATCCTCCCTTGTCTTTTAGACCCAATCCTCCTGCATCGGCTTTCTCGCAGGTTGATTGATAACCCTACGAATAGCCGCCGGTGTGTAATCCACCGTCAAACCATGTACCACAAAAAACCCATTCTTATCAGCCTTTGCATTCGCATAAAACTCCCGAACAATACTCATAGGGACTGCAGCGGGTAGCTCGCAAAAAGTTTGCCATCCCATCTCAGTAATCATCTCCAAGAGTATTTCATCCCTCGCAGTGGGTAAGAAACCTTTCTCCTTCGTAATTGATTTGGACATCAATCGATTAAACTCAGCTTGTGCATCCGGAAAAGAAAATCTAGCCACCGCTCCACCTGCACTCGAATCCAATGAGTGACTAGAGCTGCTACACAAAATGACTCTCGATCTTTTGGGTGCCATAAGAATAATAGTAGAGATTTGATGTGTAAGTAATGAATATGAAAAACTATAGTTTGGGGATTGAAAATATGAGAATAATGTGATAGAGATGTATATAGGATGTTTGTATATATAGGGTAGAGATTGGGTGGGGTTAGGATTGTGTAGGAATAGGAATTAGGTTTGAATTAGGGTAGAAAAAGAATGAAATTTGGGCTGAGATTGTATTTATTTTGAATTTTCTGATTTTTTTTTCTCCAGAAACTCCGTGCGGCCTCCCCGCCTCACCGCGCGGGTGAGCCAGCTTTCTGGAAAATTGAGATTTTTTTGTTTTTTTTCCATTTTTTTCTTGCCGAACCTACTATACAACAAACATGGGTTGCCTCCCATGAAGCGCTTGGTTTACATCACTAGCTTGACGTGAAATCTCGGATCAAGTTGTTAAAAGAACGACGCTCACCATCTCGCGGTTCGCCGTTTCTCCATAGTAATGCTTCAATCTCTGCCCATTCACCTTGAACGCTTGATCCGGATGCGTATCTAAAATCTCCACAGCTCCATGTGGAAACGACAGTTTTGACCGTGAATGGCCCTGGCCACATTGACTTAAGTTTTCCCAGAAAAAGTCGGAGACGAGAGTTGTACAATAGAACCTTCTAACCGGGCATAAAATACTTGCGCACTAATCTCCTATCATGCCATCTCTTAACTTTCTCCTTATACACTTTATTATTCTCATAAGCCTGTGGTCGAAACTCCTTGAGCTCATTTAATTGAAGCCTTCTTTTCTCTCCAACAGCTTCCAAGTCAAGATTTAGTTTCTTCAAATCCCAATATGTTTTATGCTCAAACTCCGTAGGCAAATGACACGCCTTCCCATATACCAACTGGAAAGGAGACATGCCAAGAGGAGTCTTAAATGCTGTTCTGTATGCCCAAATAGCTTCATCTAGCTTCAAAGACCAATCTATTCTTGATGGACTCACCACCTTCTACAATATACGTTTAATCTCCCGATTAGACACTTCAGCTTGCCCATTAGTTTGAGGATGGTAAGCTGTGGCAATATGATGATTCACGTGATACTTTTCCATCAATACAGTGAACTTGTGATTGCAGAAATGTGATCCCTCATCACTGATCATTACTCTTGGAGTGCCGAAACGCGTGAATATATGCTTATGAAGGAAGTTAATCACCACCTTAGTATCATTGGTTGGTAATGCCTTAACCTCGACCCATTTGGACACATAATCAACCACCAATAGAATATACTGATTATTACTGGAGGAGACAAATGGCCCCATGAAGTCAATTACCCAAACATCAAAAATCTCAACTTCGAGCATCACATTAAGAGGCATCTCATCTATCTCGGATATATTACCAACTCGTTTGCAGCGATCATATCTCAAAACGAACTGATGAGCATCCTTAAACAAAGTAGGCCAGAAGAATCCTGCTTGAAGGATACGAGCTGCTGTCTTCTCTCCACCATAATGTCCACCATACACAGTAGAATGAAAGTCTCGCAAGATTCCCTCTGTCTCACTATACAAAATGCATCATCTGATTATAATCTGGTCAACTCCCTGTCTAAAAAAGAAAGGCTCATCCCATCGATACCACTTCACCTCATGTAGAAACTTCTTCCTTTAAGCATACGAGAGTTCTGGGGGAATGACATTACTCACAAGATAGTTCACAATGTCTGCAAATCATGGTTCTTCTTATTGTACCCCAAAAAGTTGCTCATCGGGAAAAGATTCATTGATCAATGTCTTATCATCTGAAGCCTTGCCTTGATCTTCCAAGTGTGATAGATGATCTGCTACTTGATTCTCTGTACCTTTTCTATCCTTGATTTCTAGCTCGAATTCCTGAAGAAAGAGAATACATCGAATCAAGCGAGGTTTTGAATCTTTCTTCGAGACCAGATATCGAATAGCAGCGTGATCAGTGTAAACTGTCACCTTTATTCCAAGCAAATAAGATCGAAACTTCTCGAAACCATAGACAATTGCCAGCAACTCCTTGTATGTAGTGGTATAATTCAGTTGAGCACCTTTAAGGGTCTTACTAGAAAATGTTTTTCTTCATCTGGCCAAGCACTGCTCCAACTGCATAGTCACTAGCATCACACATTAATTCGAAGGGCTCATTCCAAGTAGGTGCAGTAATCACATGTGCTATAGTCAAACTTTTTCTCAAGCTCTCAAAAGCAGCTAGACACTATTCATCAAATTTGAAGGGAACATCATTTTCTAGAAAATTGCATAAAGGCTTAGAGATTTTAGAGAAATCTTTGATGAATCGCCGATAAAAACCCGCATGACCAAGAAAAGTGCGGACTCCTTTAACTGAGATTGGCGGAGGTAAATTTTCAATGACCCCCACCTTGGTCTTATTCACCTCAAGACCCTTGCTAGATACCTTGTGTCCAAGAATGATACCCTGTTGCACCATGAAGTGACATTTTTCTCAATTGAGCACCAAATTGGTCTCAACACATCTTTTCAGCACCAACCCAAGATTGTGCAAACATTCATCAAACACGGAGAAGTCATCCATGAACACCTCCATATTTGTGCCAATCATGTCTGAGAAAATGGCCATCATGCATCGCTGAAAAGTAGCAGGTGCACCACAAAGTCCGAAAGAGATTCGATGAAAAGCAAAAGTGCGAAATGGACAAGTAAACGTGGTCTTCTCTTGATCTTATAGAGCAATGCAAATCTGATTATATCTCGAATATCCATCCAGAAGACAATAGTAGTCATGACCAACCACCCTGTCAAGCATCTGATCAATGAATGGAAGTGGGAAGTGATCCTTCCTTGTGGCTTTATTCAGCTTTTGATAATCCATGCAAACTCTCCATCATGTGACTGTCCGAGTAGGGATGAGCTCGTTCTTCTCATTAGCTACCACGGTAATGCCTCCTTTCTTAGGTACACACTGCACCGGGCTTACCCAAAAACTGTCAGAGATTGGATAAATGATTCCTACATCTAGCCATTTAAGAATTTCCTTCTTCACAACCTCCTTCATGATTGGATTTAGCCTCCTTTATTGCTCAACAGTTGGCTTGCTTCCTTCCTCAAGCAGAATTTTATGCATGCAATTAAAAGGGCCGATTCCCTTGATATCTGCTATAGTCCATCCAATTGCTGATTTAAACTCTCTCAGAATTCACAAGATCCTATCTTCATCATTTCCTGAAAGGTCAGATGAAATAATAACAGGCAAAGTAGATGCATCACCTAAAAATGCATACCTCAAGTGATCAGGCATTGGTTTAAACTCAAGTGTAGGAGTTTCTTTAATAAATGGCTTGATTCGCTTTGGAGAATTTTTCAGCTCTTCCAAAATAAGAGACTGGAACGGTAAGTCAAACTTCCTCTTCCACGGGAATGCATTCAAATACTGCATTTGCTCTTCCCCTTCTTCGTCTTCACTATCAAAATCCCCCGTTAAGACTCTCTCTAAGGCTGTTAGGTCACACACTGTGTAGAAGGGGGTTGAATACAGTGTATAATACAATCAAATCGAATTAAGAACACAAGTATGTAACAAAGAATAATCTTATTAATAAAACTATTCTCTCTCAGTGATGAACAATATCACTAAGAGCTGCTAGGGTTACAATGAATAATATTCTCGATAATGATAACACTTATAGTGTAAACCCTATATCTATGTTTATATAGACACATAGTTACAAGATAAATTCTAATTGATATGTAATATAATTCTGTATCCTAAAATATATCAATTAGTTATCTTTTCCTCCAAGTATTCTATTCTTCATAAAATTCTTCTCCATGCATATCTCTTCTTGTTTTAGTCTCGATCTTCTTTCCTTTCAATCAGCCGCCTTCCTTATCTGAGAGTCTTCTTAAGTCCTGACATTATCTTCTGATGAATATCTTCTGATAACTTAAGTTCTGATATCTTCAGTTCTGACTTCAGTATAAGTACTGATTTCCAGTTAAGTCCTGATTTGTCCTGTTAGTCAAGATCTGAAAACTAAACACAAATCATTATTAGACATGACATCACAAATATATCTAACAATCTCCCCAACTTGTAAATTAGCATAATATACAAGTTCAATAGATATTTGATGATGTCAAAAACATTATATACAAATGCATGTGAAAATTTGACTAAGTAACTACAACTCACAGTCCTTGTAGCTTTTACCATCCTTAAAGTTTGATATCAGCTTTAGTCTGTATATCCTTCAGAATTTAGCAGTTGTAGTCTTTGACTTGGCTTCAGTGTCTGATCTCTTTGATGTCTGGAGTTGTTCTGAGATAGTTCTTCAAAAGAGTTCTCTCAGCGTATTCAAGTTCATTGATCATCCTCCCTTTTGCATCTTTTAGTTCAACTGTATCTTCTCCAGTTTGAAAGATAGCAGCCCTGAGATCATTTATTTTTGCTTTCCTTATCTCCTGATCCAGTCTGATGACATAGGCTTTATCAGACTATAGATTGAATTCAAGACCCTTAATACCAAGATATGTACTGATTTTGGCGGTATTAGGCTTCATTTCAGCTATATCACCCTTGTGAGATCTGTACTTAGGAAAGTATGGCCTGTCATACTTTACAGAATAAAGTTTCTTCTGTCTTTGAATATCAGATTTTAAGTAACTGGCAGCACCATTTGTTGATCTGTTCTTCACCTGAAGTAGAAATAGAACATGTTGCAGTTCTTCAAAATACTTCAAACGAATTGCATTCTTTCTAATCTGGAATACCCTCTCATCTGTCATAAAGTATAACATGATATCTTCTTTCAATACAGAGTAGTAGACCATTTGTACAGACTCCGGTTGATTCAATCTTTCAGGAGTTATTCCTACTCCTGGTTCACTCAAGGAAGTTGGATCAGAGGTAGTATTATTTATTCTCTTCTCTTTAGAACTACCCAATCCTGATTTATCTTTAGCTTCCTTCCCTCTAATAACTCTTGCTTCAAAACCACTTGATGTAGTCTTCAAAGGTTGAATATTTTGTTGAGCTTTTGTGAATCCTGGTAGTAGACCAGTAATGGGTTTAACATGAGCACTGTCAGAGGTTAATGTACCCTTCTTTTTATCTTCTGATATCAAGCCAACTTGAGCTATGTCAGAGGTTGCTTGCTTCCTTGTTGTATCAGAACTTACTACATCTTGACTCTGAACAACCTGAGCCATGTCAGAGGTTGGTTGAGAAATCTTCCTTTTCTTCAGAGTAAGACTAGTATCTTCTTCATCAATTATTTCTTCATCCATGATTGGCAGATAGATTTTTACAGAATCATCAACTTTAGCTTTGCCCTTGAACCTTGGATCTACCTCCACTTGTGATTTGGCTTTGGTTGCCTCAAAATTTGTCTTCTCTTTAATCACAATGCCCTTAAGCTTTGGTGGTTTCTTTGTTGTTAAAGAAGCTTTAGACTTAGATTTAGACTTGTCATTTTCTGCTTTAAGTCTAGCTTCTTCTTCCTTCAGCCTTTCAAGGTCCATTCCTGGATTGTCTTTAAGAAATAACCTCTTAAAGATTTCTTCATCAAGTTTTTGAATCTTAGGGTCTTGGCAATGTCTGCATAAACTGTTGAGATTATTGACTTCCACCTTCTATTAGAGCTTCAGGTTTAGTCATAACTTGTTTATCAGAACTTGTTCTCTTTCCAACATCAGAACTTAATTTTTGACTTGAAGTTCTAGATTTCCTTGATAAAGAGTAGTCTCTGCCTTGATCTTGACCTTTACTCCTTTCAGAGTTTCCCTGGTCTTCATTCTCATCATCCCTACCCTTCACTGGTTGAATAGATTCGCATTTGGACTTAATTACCTTCCCCCCCTTTTTGGCATCATCAGGTAGAAGGAGAGAGACAAGCAATTCCACTGAGGATTGGATCTCAATGAGCTGAGTTTGCTGAGAAGCTTGATTCTTTAAAATTTCAGAAATTTGAACTTGTTGCTTCTCCTGAGCTTTCTCAATATACTCAATTCTGTCAAAGGTTGGCTTAAAAAACCTTTTCTTGTCCAATTTGACATTCATGTCTTGCTGAATAATTAATTCTTGAATTTTGTCCACCTTGGCTTGAGTTAATGAGTGTTGACCTTGAAGGTGCCTTGTACTCAACGCAGTAACTCTGGGTTGTGCTTTGAAATCATCATTTATCAGCATTTCATCAACTTTAGCCAGGTGCTCAGCAAGAATATTTGAAGTAGGAACAAAATCAACTTTATTCCATTCCTTGATCCACTCCTTTCCTCTTGGAGTTTCACTCCAAGGTACTGGTGCATCCTCTCTAACAAACTTCTTGATTAGATCAGCTTTGCATGGAACTTGTTGAGGTGCATGTCCAGATGGACCAGCTGCATCAGCATTAAGAGTAGTAGCAGCTTCACCAGTATGGTCAGCATTTGCAGCATCAGAACTTATAGAGCCTACAGAATCAGCATCCTCTGATAGAAGAACAGTGTGTGAGGCTATAGAGGTTTCAAAATCATCCTCTAAGTGCTGATCTGTAACTAAGTTCTAATCAACATCCAAATTATGATGCCCACCTAATATCTGATCTTTAGCATCTAGATTCAGAAGAGGTGTTGTTGGAATATCTACATTGAAATTAGCATCTAGAATTGGTCTTGTTGGTGGAGTAAGTTGAGTGATTGGAGCTTCCAAGTACAGAACCTTAGGCACAACCAAGTTGTTAAGATCTATTTCATCACTTGTACCTGGGTCTTCAGCATGTACTGGATCAATGATAGGAGACGCAGGAGGTGTAGGCATGTTCTCTGGAATTTTCTCTGGCTCTTGAATATGAGATTTATGAGCTTCAGTAAGGTCTGGTTCAGTAGGGGGAAGTGATTCAATTACAATTGGGTCTTTTGAGATCAGAGATTCCTGACCTCCTTCCTCAGCTGCTGCTTCAAATCCTTCTTCAGAGATAGATAATTTTACAGCCCTCCTTGCTCTTTGCTTTTTAAGTCTCTTAGCTGATGGAGAGACCTGGGAGCTTGATCATCAGAATTTAGCTTTCTAAGCCTTTTCAGGGGCCTAGAACTCCCAATTTCATTTGCTTTCTGAGAAGAGATCTTATCAGCTACTACAGCAACATGTTTTGATGGTGAAATATGTTCCTCATTATCTGATTCATCTCTCAGAATCATTCTCCTTCTCTTCTGCTGAGACTGAGGCACAGTCTGTGTCCTCTTGGTTTTTGAAGATGAAGGCTTCACTGGATGTAGTGATGGAAGTGTTTGAGTTTGAGGTGATTGTTGGTGAAATATGGTATGTTCTGATGGCTGAGATGTTGGCTGTGATGTGTTGGTAGGTTGGACATCAGGATAGACAGATGTATAGGTTTCTGGATCAGCATTTACCAAGACTTATTTTACTGATTGAGGAATTTGTAAAGGTCTCAGCACCTTTTTCTTGTTATCAGTATTTAACAGGTCATTAAAGGCCCTTTTTGCAAGCTTAAAGGATGAAATTGAGTCACTGGCTAGTTGGGGTTCATCAGCACAACCGAAACTATATATAAGTTGACAGAATCTAGCAAAATAGACGACATTCCTATCTTCTGTCATCCTATCCCCTATAAAAACCTAGCACAGCACTTGCATAATCAAAATGAGTTTGATTTATAAGAGCATACCCGATTTGCTGACTCAGAATGGGAATATCATCAAAGTTGGAGCATTTATTTGCGAATGCCTTAGTGATGCAGTCAAAGAAATAACTCCATTCCTTTCTGATATATGGTCTTTTCAGTTGACCCAGCTTTCCCAAGCTTTGCTCATAGCCCAAGTTTGCCATAAGCTGCTGTAAAACAGGCTCCTCCACTGTTGAGAATGTACAGTTTTCAGGTAAATGGAGAGCTTTACGAACAGTTGATTTAGTGACCACGTGCTCGACATCTCCTGATGTGAAAATTATGCTTGGAGAACCAGCAGCACCACCATCATCATATAACCCAGTTCGCCAGAACGTCAGCACTTGTTACACAGAAATAGATTGAGGTTGAGTCAGAGCATACCCAATCTCACTTCGAGCTAAGAAATCTTGAACAAAGTGCAGATCTGATGGAGCATCATCCTTATTAAGGATTGCAGAATAGTTGTTTGGTACGAACTTTGCTCCATTAACGATTAAATCCTTGAGCGCCATCAAAAATAGGTGAGAAGTTAAAGTGCCTGAAAGGTGTTTGATGAAATGTGTGTATAGTAAACCATCAAAATATATCAGAGAATAAGAAAAAGAGAGAGAGAGAGAGAGAATAGAATAGAAATGTAAATAAAAGATTTGAAAATCTTTCATCTCTTTTACTTAGACACCCCACGTGACAACAGTTATTGAGAAGTGGAACAGACGTTACACCTGTCAGCCATGCAGCAGTTAAGATAAAAGTTAATGGGCACGGTAAATAAGTAATGATTACTATGCACATGCAGTTTTCCAAAAAAAAAACTGTTCCCACTAAACAAATGATTATTACTGCTTTATCTCACGTAACCCAATATTCTGACAAAATATAACCGTTCAAGTAGTGACCAAAAATAAATCAAGTAAATAAATACTACCACGTAAGCATTAGAACTTGATTATTATCAGAATTTAAAGGTCATCAGAATATGACTTCTTTACTCAAAAAGTGAATGTTTATTTCTGTAATTCTTCATACAAATACTGATATGGTTTCCTCATAACTTAGTCATCAGAACTTCCATCAGAACTTGTCCTCAGAATTTATGCAACTGACACTTAAACTGTTTATCTAAAACAACATTGATCACCACAGTAATTTTCATCATTCATATGGAGTGTAAGTGTGTTCTTTAAGCTAAATATCAGACAAAGAGTAAAGTCTGATTCACTTCAGTACATCTTAGAAATAAGGCATAACTAAGAACTTTGCTCAAAATCTGTCATTAGTCTGAAGTCTACTATAGAATGAGTTCATGCATGAGTCCACCTCAACTGTTTTGTGCTCATTTTATGCATGTTTTGAAATTTCTTTTTACAGTGGCTTCTCAGTGTGAGTCAGGACTGCTTATCAGAATTTATGCTATTATCAGAGTATTTCTCCAGTAATCAGAGAATGTGAAAAGTCACCAAGAAAATTTTATTTTGTTTTTCTAATACATATTACTTAATACCAGCAATGCACTTGGGTCTTCCCTTCCACATATATTTTTCTCTAGATCTCAAAGGAGTACCTGATTTTCTTTCTTTTGATAAGTGAGGCTTATCAGCACTTAGTACATCCATAAGATTTACCAACATCAGAACTTAACAGATAAGAAGCACTATTCTAGTTTTTGACTTAGTAATAAGATACACAAAGTAAACCTAACCAAGCTCAATATCAGAATTTGCTTGTGCTAAAAGATTTCCACATAAACAATTACTTCAAAATGGGATCTTTAGTATATTAGAGACTACTAGGTCAGCATCTAGCACAATTATCCTCATTGGATTGAATAGTCACAGAAACATTCATATCACTATCAGAGTTTAGAAATTCACATCAGACAACAATCAGCACTTAGGAAAATTTTCAATTTAAGCACATATTATATAAAGACAGTAATATCTGTAAATACTGATCATAAAGTCTGATGTATCAGAACATAAACTAAACAGATTTAGAGAAAGAACCTGAAACCATTCCAAGTTTATTTACCAGTCTTGTAAAAGTAGTTTCACACAATGGTTTTGTGAAGATATCTACTAGTTGTTGATCTGTTGGAACAAAATGCAATTCCACTGTACCTTTCATCATATGTTCCCTTATGAAGTGGTACCTAATGCTGATGTGCTTTGTTATTGAGTGCTGAACTGGATTACCTGTCATAGCAATAGCACTTTGATTATCACAGTAAATAGGTATTTTAGAAAAATTCTAACCCATAATCCAGTAACTGATTCTTCATCCAAAGAATCTGTGCACAACAGCTTCCTGCAGCAATATATTCTGCCTCTGCAGTTGATGTGGAAATTGACTTTTGTTTCTTGCTAAACCAAGAAACTAATCTGCCTCCAAGAAATTAGTAGCTTCCACTTGTGCTTTTCCTGTCAATTTTGCACCCTGCAAAATCTGCATCTGAGTAACCTATTAGCTTAAAGTCTGATTCCCTAGGATACCATAATCCTAGATCAGCTGTACCCTTAAGGTACTTGAAAATTCTTTTCACAACTGTTAAATGAGGTTCTCTTGGATCTGCTTAAAATCTTGCACAAAGAAAGGTAGCATACATGATATCAGGTCTACTTGCAGTTAGATAGAGTAATGAGCCAATCATACCTCTGTAATCAGTTATATCTACTGATGTACCAGTATCCTTATCCAATTTTGTTGCAGTGGCCATGGGAGTGGATGCACTTGAACGGTCTTGCATTCCAAATTTCTTCAACAAATTTCTGGTGTACTTAGATTGACAAATAAAAGTTCCTTCTTCATTCTGCTTGACTTGAAGGCCCAGAAAATAACTAAGTTCTCCCATCATACTCATTTGATATCTTGATTGCATTAGCTTGGCAAACCTTTTACAAAGTCTGTCATTTGTAGAACCAAAAATGATATCATCAACATATATCTGTGCCAAAAGTAAGTCCCTTCCATGGTTGAGATAGAATAACGTTTTTTCAATAGTCCCTCTGTTAAATCCACTTTTCAGAAGAAACTGAGCTAAAGTCTCATACCATGCTCTTGGAGATTGCTAAAGGCCATAAAGTGCTTTATCAAGTCTGTAGACATGATTAGGAAATTTTGAGTCTACAAAACCTGGAGGTTGTTCAACATATACCTCTTCCTCCAATTCTCCATTGAGAGATACACTTTTTACATTCATTTGAAAGACTTTAAACTTTTTGTGAGCAGCATAAGCCAAAAATATTCTTATGGCTTCCAACCTAGCAACTGGTGCAAATGTTTCATCATAATCAATACCCTCCTGTTGAGAGTAGCCTTTTGCAACCAGTCTTTCTTTATTCCTTGTAATTATGCCATCACTGTCAGTTTTGTTTCTGAACACCCATTTTGTACCAACAACAGATCTATTCTTTGGTCTTGGCACTAGGGTCCAGACTTTATTTCTTTCAAATTCATTTAACTCTTCTTGCATTGCTTGCACCCAATCAACATCTTGAAGAGCTTTTTCCATTCTTTGGTTCAGTCTGAGATAGAAAGGAATGATAGAGACATTTATTTGATGTTGTTGTTCTGGTTCTGACACCTGCTTCAGGATTTCCAATAATCAAGTCAGGTGTATGTGCCTTAGTCCACTTTCTTGCAGATGGAAGGTGATCTCTAGAACTGGATGCTCCCCAATGATATATGCTGTCTCCATCAGCATTTTCTGATGCTCCCCCTGAAATATTCTCTCTGAGTTGGATCCTTCAGAATTTGAGTTTCCAGAATTATCAGAACTTGGCCCATCAGAACTTGATGAATCAAAACTTGAAGTGCCTGTTCTAGGTTCTGATGCTTCTTGAGATGTGGTCGGATCTTCAATATGCTCCCCCTGCACAGGTGCATTTCCATTTTCCGTAGTCACCACAGTTTCAATAACATTAGAGTTTAGCCCATCAGAGTTTGCAGTATCAGGATTTAGACTATCAGAATTTACAGAATCAGAATTTAAGACTTCATTCTCAAATCTCAGCTGATCATGATCATTGAAATCTTCAAGTCAAGTAATCTTCTTATCATCAAAAGAGACATTGATAGATTCCATGACAACCCTTGTTCTTAAATTGTAGACTCTGAAGGCTTTTGTGGAAAGTGGATATCCAACAAAAATTCCTTCATCAACTTTTAGATCAAATTTGGATAGCTGTTCAGGATGAGTCTTAAGAACAAAACACTTGCATCCAAATACATGAAAGTACTTCAAATTTGGCTTCTTTTTCTTCACCATCTTATATGGTGTATTTCCATGCTTGTTGATAAGTGTTGCATTCTGAGTAAAACAAGCAGTCTGCACAGCTTCAGCCCAGAAGTAGGTTGGTAACTTTGCTTCATCAAGCATAGTTCGTGCAGCTTCAATAAGAGTTCTATTCTTTCTTTCAACAACTCCATTTTGCTGTGGAATTCCAGGAGCAGAGAATTCCTGCTTTATTCCATGGTCTTTGCAGAACTCTTCCATGATCAAATTCTTGAACTCAGTGCCATTATCACTTCTTATGATTTTCACAGAGTCTTTGACCAATTTATCCAGTTGTTTGACATGATCAATCAAGATAGATGCAGTTTCACTTTTTGTGTGCAAGAAATACACCCATGTGTATCTGGTAAACTCATCTACTATGACCATAACATATTTCTTCTTTGCAATAGACATGACATTCACTGGACCAAATAGATCAACATATAGTAGGTGATAAGGCTCAACAATTGAAGATTCAGTCTAGTTCATGAATGAAGATTTTCTTTGTTTTGCCTTTTGACATGAATCACAAAGGCCATCAGGAGCAAATACTGATTTTGGCAGCCCTCTCACAAGATCTTTCTTGACTAGTTCATTTATATTGTTAAAATTTAAATGAGAGAGTTTCTTGTGCCAATCCCAGCTTTCTTCAATTGATGTTCTTCTTAACAGACAAATTGCAGAGCCATCAGAACTTGTTGAAAGCTTGGCTTCATAAATGTTACCATGCCTGTATCCCTTCAGAACAACTTTGCCTGTAGATTTTCTTATAACTTCACAGTGTTCTTCAAAGAAATCCACATGATAACCTTTATCACAGATTTGACTAACACTCAGCAGATTGTATTTAAGTCCTGAGACTAGAGCTACTTTTTCAATGATGACATTCCCAAGATTGATATTGCCATATCCCAGAGTTTTTCCCATGTTGCCATCTCCATAAGAAACACCCGGACCAGCTTTCTCCACAAAGTCTAATAACAGGGCTTTATTTCCAGTCATATGTCCTGAACATCCACTATCAAGAACTAGGATGTTTTTCCTGTTGCCCTGCAATCACAAAGACCACTAATGATTAGTTTTAAAGACCCAGACTTGCTTGGATCCTTTGGCCTTTTTAAGTTTGTTAGCATTTGCAGCGGATTTAATATCAGAGTTTATGCTAACATGCTGCTTATCAGAACTTATATCAGACTTTGCATCAGACTTTACACTAGAAGGAATTAAAGTAACTTTCTTCAAAGAAGGTTTTATTTGATAATAATCATAGTACAAACTATGATATTCCTTACAAGTATAAATGGAATGCCATAAACTACCACAATGGAAACAAGGATTTTGTGGCTTAAATCTAACAGACTGACTCTTAACTCCTGATTTTGAAGGTAAGGAGTTTATATTCTTATTCTTCCTACAAAAAAAAGCCAGATGGTTAGAATTTCCACAGTTATGACATTTCTTTCTAGGAGAATTAGGAACAGGCTTATAATTGTTGCTTTTATTCACACCTTCCTTTCCATTCCTATTTTTCCTAGGTGGTTTTACCTTGTTTTCATTTTTAATCTCTTTCAGCTTATGCTTAATCTGCTTCTTTGTCATTAAGCCTATGTTAACTTTAGTTGGTTTATCCTGTTTTAATTTGTCAGAGGTTATTTTCTCTTTAACTTCTGATTTATCAGTATCAGACTTTACAGCTACAAACTTAACAGGATTTACCCTAGGCTTAGTAGTCTGTTTAACAATTATTGGCTTAATTTGTTCAGTTTCTATTTCACTTTTATCATCTCCATAACCTAAGCCATATTTCCAGTTTCCACTACTTAGCAAATTCTGATTGTTCTGCCAGAGTTAGTCCAAGTCCTGATAATCTCTCTTTCCTTTTCTAACTCAGTTTTTAGAGATTGATTCAATTTTAACAATTCATCTCTAACATAAAAAGCATCATCTCTTTCTTTCTGAGTTCGATGGAACATAACTAACTCCTTTTCTAAATAGTCATTCCTTTTCTTAAAATCCAGATTTTCAGAAGTTAACCTATCACATGTTAAAGTCTGATCTCTATAGCTAATGAATATGGTTTTAAGATAAGATCTCAACTCAGTAATATCATCAGTATAAAAAGCATAAGTTGTTTGAGGTACCTTTAACTCAGCAGCATCAGAACCGCTATCAGCATTTGCCATCAAGGCATAGTTCACCTCATCTTCAGAATCTGAAGTGTCTGTCCAGCTTTTCTTCTTTGTGACAAGTGCCTTGCCTTTGTCACCTTTTCCTTTCTTATAATCAGTAGATATGTGGCCTTTCTCACCACAATTGTAGCATTTAACATTTGAGTAATCTCCTATGTGAGACTTTCCTCCTTTGCCTTCAGATTTTCTGAAACTTTTCTTATCAAAACTTGCGCCTTTCCTGGAAAACTTCTTTCCCTTTCTGAATTTCCTGTATGCTATCTTTGTGATACCTTTCGCCATAAGAGCACACAGCTTCATCATCTCTTCATCAGCATCCATCTCAGATTGACTTTCAGTTTCTGAATCTTCATTATCAGAACTTGATGACTCTGTATCAGACTTTGTGATGAGAGCCTTTCCTTTGCTTTTCTTTGAGGCAGCCACTTTGGGGGATTCCTCCTCAGCCTTAAGAACAACTGTTTTTGAATTTCTCCCATGTCTCTTGCTCCTTTGATCCATCTCAAGTTCATGAGTCTTGAGCATACCATAGATTTCATCAAGAGTAGTTTCTTCAAGAGCATAGTTGTCTCTTATAGTTGTCGACTTCAAATCCCAACTTTCAGGAAGAGCTAAAAGGAATTTAAGATTTGAATCTTCAAGATCATATTCCTTATCCACCAGTGACAGATCATTCAAGAGTTTGACAAATCTGTCATATAAATCAGTTAATGACTCATCAGGTTTTGAGTCAAAGTGCTCATACTCCTGAGTGAGTATAGTCTTCCTATTCTTCTTGATTGCTTCAGTTCCCTGACACCTTGTCTCCAAGGCATCCCATATCTCCTTTGCAGTCTTGCAGTGAATTACGATGTTTGACATGACATTATCAATGGCACTATGCAGCAAATGCCTTACATTTGCATCCTTGGCAATAGATGAGATATCTTCAGCTGTATACTCACTTTTCTCCTTTGGTACAGTCTTTACTGGCTGATCTGCAACTACAACAGAGAGCTTGGTTGGCTTATGTGGTCCTTCGTTAATTATTTCAAGGTATTCTGGATCTGTAGCTTCCAGAAACATAGCCATCTTCACTTTCCATATGGGATACTCAGAAGGTCTCAGCATGGGAACCCTAATAGTCTCATATCGACTGTGGGTTTGAGTCTTTGGAGTTTCTTCAGTTTTGGTGGACTTGGTTGGAGTTCGTTCTTCTTCAGACATGATTTTTTTTGGATCTTAAACTGTTTGTGTGGTAACAGATCTGCTCTGATACCACTTATTAGGTCACACACACACTGTAGAAGGGGGTTGAATACAGTGTATAATACAATCAAATCGAATTAAGAACACAAGTATGTAACAAAGAATAATCTTATTAATAAAACTATTCTTTCTCAGTGATGAACAATATCACTAAGAGCTGTTAGGGTTACAATGAATAATATTCTCGATAATGTTAACACTTATAGTGTAAACCCTATGTCTGTGTTTATATAGACACACAGTTACAAGATAAATTCTAATTGATATGGAATATAATTCTGTATCCTAAAATGTATGAATTAGTTATCTTTTCCTCCAAGTATTCTATTCTTCATAGAATTCTTCTCCATGCATATCTCTTCTTGTTTTAGTCTCGATCTTCTTTCCTTTCAATCAGCCGCCTTCCTTATCTGAGAGTCTTCTTAAGTCCTGATATTATCTTCTGATGAATATCTTCTGATAACTTAAGTTCTGATAACTTAAGTTCTGATATCTTAAGTTCTGACTTCAGTATAAGTACTAATTTCCAGTTAAGTCCTGATTTGTCCTGTTAGTCAAGATTTGAAAACTAAACATAAATCATTATTAGACATGACATCACAAATATATCTAACAAAGGCGTCAGTCCTTAGCAAGTGATCAATCTCCGAAGTCACTACGGAGTCGACCAACTCCACTTTAAAGCACTCTTCTTCATTAGTAGGGAATTTCATTGCATTGAAGAAATTGAACGTGACATCCTGTCCTTGAACTCTCATGGTAAGTTTACCTTTTTGCACATCGATAAGAGTTCGACCTGTAGCTAAGAATAGTCTTCCCAAGATAATGGGAATCTTCTTATCTTCCTCAAAGTCTAGAATGACCAAATCAGCAGGGAAGATAAATTTATCCACCTTATCCAATAAATCCTCCAATACTCCTTGCAGATAAGTGATGGAACGGTCAACCAGTTGTAAAGACATGTTCACAGGTTTAGGATCAGGTAGTCAAAGTTTCTTGAAACCGGACAAGGGTATCAGATTGATGCTAGCTCCCAAGTCACACAAACACTTGTCGAATGACAGATTGCCAATGGTGCAAGGTATCGTGAAGCTTCCCGGATCTTTAATCTTAGGAAGTAGTTTCTGTTGCAGCACAACACTGCACTCTTCTGAGCAACGGTTTCCAACTCCTCAAGTTTTAGCTTCCGAGATAGAATACTTTTGAGTGGCATTTATGACAATTTATAACGCTCCATTAAGCTTTGAATTGGTGTATTTGTACTCAAGTTGTTGGTGTTTTAATGTGTTTTCTAGTGTTTTTGCATTTCAGGCATTAATCCGGGATTCAGGTGAATTAGCATTGATTTGATGCTAATATGGTGTTAAGATGGTGTCCAAGGAATAAAGGCTCGTGCAGACCAACTCGTTACAGCAATAAAAGAAGGCAATTCCAGTTTTTCTAGAAGACCGGTGGGCCCGCGCTGTGCTAACGCGCGGCCGCGCCAGAGAAACAAAATGTCAGCGCGCCCACGCTGGTGAAGCGCGTGGCCGCGCCAGGTCAGGAATTCAGTTTCCTGTTTCAATTAGAAGACTATTTTTCTGGGCTTTTGGATTAATTGGTGTGCTATTTAAAGACAGTAAAAAGATATTTTATATAACGGAGCTTAAGGAGAAGACGACAAAAAGACCTATAGCACAATTCAACGACGGTGAAGAAGATCTAGTTTATTCTTGTGAATCTTTGTTCTAAGTTGTAATCTTGCATGCTCGTTTCTTGTTTTGTTGAACCTAATACTCTGGATTACGTACTTTGTTTATTATTTGTTTATAAAAATTACGTTTATTATACCATGCTTTCATCGGAACCCACGTTGATGATGAGTCCGATTATAAGCTAATCGTTATCATGGGGTTCTGGGGGATTTATTTATGGATTTCTTTAGTTGATTTTATTCGATGCCTTAGTGTGTGGTGATTGTATGATAACCTAGTATTGGTTGTGCTTATTCGTCTTATGAGTGTCGCGAACTTATAAGATAGCGTGTTAATTCTTAATGAAGCGACAGTGAATTTAAGGATTTAGAACTTGATATGCTAGCATAGGTTCATGTGTTATTTTTATGCATGATTTGTAGGTAATTTTAACCATCTTACTTTCCCTATGTAATCACGATAGATAACTTATGCATTAAACCGTTATATTGTCAAATTCCATAGACATATAGGGTCTCAATATAATTGGTGTCTATTCAGCTTCTATCTATTTTATGGATGTCTGGTAGTATGGTATTTGTACAACGAAAACTGGCGTTTATCAGTTTCATGTTATCTGATTAGTTTCATCACCATTACATGCTAAGGTTAAGAACGAAAAGGCTATTGAATGACGTACTTAAAGAAGTTAGAATCCCATGTTTGTTTCATATATTATTCAACTCTCTTAAATCTTTTAGTTAATGTTCTCTAGTATAATTCTCAATAGTTAATCGTAGTATAAACAAAACCCAGATTGTTATTCGTCTTAGCATTAAATAATAGCCATATCATTTTCGCATAAGTGCATAAATCTTATAGTTAATTTAACTAGTCTCTGTGGGAACGAACTAGAAATAATTCTATATTACTTGCGATCGCGTATACTTGCGTGAATTATTAGCGCGTGCTTAGCGACTAACAAGTTTTTGGCGCCGCTGCCGGGGACTCGCTGTTAACTTTTAGTTTATGTGTTTGTCATCAGTGATCCTTAAAGTTCATTAACTCAGACATTCTTACTTACCTACTCTTTTCTTGTCGTGTTTCAGGTACTCTAGCAAGAGTGTATGTATACACATTCGCGGGCTCGTAAGAGAACTCTGGATCAAGCCGAGGAAGAAGCTGTAGTGATTTAAAGGGAAGTTTTTGAGGAACCAGCTTTAGTAGTGATGGGAGATCAAGCAGAAATTTCTAAGGCTTTGATGGACTATTCTCGGACTAAGATCAGTGATATTCCATCGAGCATCATCAGACCAGCCATCTTGGCTAACACCTTTGAGATCAAGTCGAGCACGATTCAGATGATACATAACTCAATTCAGTTTGGGGGTTCTCCTACAGAAGACCCCAACATGCACATCAGGGATTTCATCGAGATCTGTGACACTTTCAAGTTCAATGGGGTGACTGAAGATGCTATCAAGCTGCGACTCTTCCCATTTTCTCTGAGGGATAAGGAAAAGTGTTGGTTACATTCTCTACCACCAGGGTCTATCACCAAATGGGAGGATCTTGCGTAAAAGTTTCTCACTAAATTCTTTCATATGGCGAAGACTGCTGCAATTAGGAATGCTCTTACTCTGTTTGCACAGCAAACTGGAGAATCTCTCTGTGAGGTTGGGATCGATATAAGGAGATGCTAAGGAAGTGCCCACATTATGGCATGCCTGATTGGATGATTATAAACTGTTTCTACAATGGTTTGGCCGCTTAGTCTAGACCTATACTCGATGCAGCGTCTGGTGGAGCCTTTTCGGCCAAAAGCTATAATGAAGCTTATGAGTTGATTGAGCTAATAGCAGCTAATGAATACCAGAATCCTACGCAAAGAATGCTGCAAGGCAAGGTAGCAGAAATTCTGGAAGTGGATACAGCTATTGCTATAGCTGCTCAACTTCAAGCTTTGATGATGAAAGTGGACTCTTTGGCTAATTATGGAGTTAATCAAATCACTAGTGTTTGTGAGCTTTGTGCGGGGGCGCATGAAATTGAGAAGTGCGCTATTTCTAGCGAATTAGCTCAATTTGTGAGCAACTTTCAGAGATCACAGCAATAAGCTCCAGCCACTTATCATCCAAATAACCGCAATTATCCTAACTTCAACTGGAGTAATAATCAGAATACGGTGCAACAATCTTATCAGCCATACACAACAAAGCGGTATAACCCTCCTGGTTTTCAGCAACTGCAATATGCCCCTAGGCAACAAATTTAACTTCAGCAGTTACCGCAAGCTAATAAAAAATCTGAATTGGAGGAGTTGAGGCTCATGTGCAAGAGCCAAGCTATATCTATCAAGACCTTGGAGAATCATATTGGGCAAATTGCTAATGTATTACTGAATCGTCAACTTGGCATGCTTCCGAGTGATACTGAAGTTCCAGGCAAGAAGGAAGTTAAGGAGCATGTTAAGGCAATTACATTGAGGTCTGGTAAGGTTGCAAATCCTGAAAAAGGTAAAGACTCCAGAACTTGAAGTTGAGGATGAAGAAAAAGAAGTGTAGAAGGAAGCAGAAGTGGAACCAAGGAAGACTACTGTTGAGCACACTCCTCCTGAGGGTAATACAGGGGAGAAACAGATCTATTCCACCTCATTTTCCTAAGAGGCTGTAGAAGAAAAAGCTGCATAAGCAATTTATGAAGTTTCTGGAGGTGTTCAAGAAACTTCACATCAACATACCTTTCGTTGAAGCTCTTGAACAAATGCCTAGTTACGCGAAGTTCATGAAAGGTATTCTCTCTAGGAAGATGAAGCTGGATGACTTAGAGACTGTTGCTCTCACGGAGGGATGTAGTGCTGTGCTGTAACATAAATTGCCTCTGAAGCTTAAAGATCCTGGAAGCTTCACTATTCCTTGCACAATTGGAAAGGTGTCATTTGACAAGTGTCTATGTGAATTGGGAGCTAGCATCAATCTGATGCCCTTGTCAATCTTCAAGAAGTTGGACTTGCCTGATCCAAAGCCTACTTATATGACTTTGCAATTGGCCGACCGTTCTATTACATATCCGCGAGGTATTGTGGAGGATGTCTTGGTCAAGGTGGATAAACTCATCTTCCCTGCTGATTTTGTAATTCTTGATTTCGAGGAGGATAAGAAGATTCCCATAATCTTCGGAAGACCTTTCTTGGCTACAGGTCGGACCTTTATAGATGTGCAGAAAGGTGAGCTCACCATGCGAGTGATGGATCAGGATGTAACTTTTAATGTGTTCAATGCCATGAAATTCCCTACGGAAAATGAGGAGTGCTTTAAGGTAGAGATGGTCGATTTCGTGGTTAATTCTGAACTCGATCGATTGCTAAGCTCTGACGCCTTAGAAAAGGCCTTGTTGGGGAATTCCAATAGTGAAGATGATGAAGGGGATGAGCAGTTATAATTTCTGAATGCTTCTCCCTGGAAGAGGAAGATGGATATGCCTTTTGAATCTCTTGGAATGGAGGAGCTGAATAAAGCTCCTAAGCGCCTCAAGCCATCTATTGAGGAAGCTTCTACTCTTGAGCTTAAGCCTTCACCTGAACATTTGAGGTATACGTTTTTAGGTGATGCATCTACTTTGCCTGTTATTATTGTATCTGACCTTTCAGGTAGCGACGAGGAGAAGCTTTTGAAAATTTTTAGAGAATTCAAATCGATAATTGGTTGGACTATAGCAGATATTAAGGGAATCATCCCTTCATATTGCATGCACAAAATTCTACTAGAGGAAGGAAGCAAGCCTACTGTTGAGCAATAGAGAAGGTTAAATCCGATCATGAAAGAGTTGTGAAGAAGGAAATCCTCAAGTGGTTAGATGCAGGGATCATCTATCATATTTCTGACAGTTCATGGGTGAGCCCAGTTCAGTGTGTGCCAAAGAAAGGAGGTATCACTGTGGTAGCAAATGAGAAGAATGAGCTTATTCCTACATGAATAGTCCTAGGGTGGAGAGTTTGCATGGATTATAGAATGCTAAACAAGGCTACAAGGAAGGATCACTTTCCTCTTTCTTTCATTGATTAAATGCTTGATAGATTGGCAGGGCATGATTACTATTGTCTTCTGGATGGCTATTCGGGATATAATTAGATTTGTATCGCTCCAGAAGATCAAGAAAATACTACATTCACATGTCATTTTGGTACTTTTGCATTCCGGAGAGTTTCTTTTGGTCTATGTGGAGCACCCACATTTCAGAGATGCATGATGGCTATCTTCTCTGATACGGTTGGTCAAAAGGTGGAGGTATTCATGGACGACTTCTCTGTGTTTGGTGATTCATTTGATAAGTGCTTGCAGAATCTAGGCGATGTTCTCAAGAGGTGTGTTGAGACCAATTTGGTTCTCAATTGGGAGAAATGTCACTTTATGGTGTGACAGGGCATTATTCTTGGGCACAAGGTCTCCAGTAAGGGTCTTGAGGTGGACAAAGCCAAAGTGGGGGTCATCGAAAATCTTCCCCCACCAATTTCTGTCAAGGGAGTTCGCAGTTTTCTTGGTCATGCGGGCTTCTACAGGCGGTTCATCAAGGACTTCTCAAAAATTTCTAAACCTTTGTGCAATCTTCTGGAGAAGGATGTCCCGTTTAAGTTTGATAACGAGTGAATCGCTGCTTTTGAGTTCTTAAAGAAGAGTTTAATCACGACACCTGTCATAACTACACCTGATTGGAGTGAACCGTTTGAGATGATGTGCGATGCAAGTGACTATGCAGTTGGAGCAGTTCTTGGGAAAAAAAGGAACAACATATTTCATGTAGTCTACTATGCTAGTATGACTCTTAATGGTGCTCAACTGAACTACACTACTATGGAGAAATAATTTTTGGCTATTATCTATGGTTTTGAGAAATTTCGATCTTATCTACTTGGGACGAAGGTGACAGTTTTCACTGATCACGCTGCCATTCGATATCTTGTCTCGAAGAAGGACTCAAAGCCTAGATTGATTCGATGGGTTCTTTTACTCCAGGAGTTTGAATTAGAGATCAAGGACAGAAAAGGGACTGAAAATCAAGTCGCTGATCATCTCTCGCATTTAGTGGATCCAATTGCAACTTTAGTGGATAAAATATTAATAAATGAGTCTTTTCCCGATGAGCAGCTGTTTGGAGTGCAAGAGAAAGAACCGTGGTTTGTAGACATTGTAAACTACCTTGTGAGTAATATCATGCCTCCCAACTTGTCATACGCTCAAAGGAAGAAGTTTCTACATGAAGTGAAGTGGTATATGTGGGATGAGCCGTTTCTTTTTTGACAAGGAGCTGACCAAATCATCAGGAGATGTATTCCTTACAGCGAAACGGGGGGGGGGGGATATTGCGAGATTGCCACTCAACGGCTTATGGAGGACATTATGGTGGAGAAAAGACAGCAGCTCATATTCTTCAAGTAGGTTTCTTTTGGCCGACCTTGTTTAAAGATGCTCATCAGTTCATTTTGAAATGTGATCGATGTCAATTTGTGGGTAATATGTTCAAAAGGGATGAGATTCCTCTTAATATGCTTCTCGAGGTTGAAGTCTTCGATGTTTGGGGAATTAACTTCATAGGGCCATTTGTCTCATCTTGTAACAATCAGTATACTGGTTGGAAGTGGATTATGTGTCGAAAATGGGTTGAAATTAAGGCGTTGCCAACAAACGATGTGAAATTAGTGCTTAATTTTCTTCACAAGCAGATATTCACAAGATTTGGAACTCCATGAGTCATAATCAATGATGAGGGGTCACATTTTTGCAATCGCAAGTTCACTGCTACGATGCAAAGGTATAATGTGAATCATCGCATTGCTACGGCTTATCATCCTCATACGAATGGTCAAGCTGAGGTATCTAACAGAGAGATCAACCGCATTTTAGAAAAGGTTGTGTGTCCATCAAGGAAAGATTGGTCTTTGAAGCTTGACGAAGTTGTTTGGGCGTATAGAACAGCATACAAGACTCCATTATGAATGTCGTTATTTCAGTTGGTTTATGGTAAGGGGCGTCATTTATCGGTGGAGCTCGAGCATAAAGCATATTTATGACGACCTCAACCCCGGGGTCAGGAGTTGACGTCACCAAACATAATTACAAGAAATATAAACAACAAGATTATAATTAAAATAAACTAACTCGATCCCGAACCAAGATCCAATCCAGGTTTAAGTATGATCCAAACTACATATTATTAAAAATCATTTATTCAAAAGTCTGATACACACTAACTTATTCAGCAACTCATCAGACCGCAAGTGGCCTGATACTAACTACCTCTGAGGAGCCGGGTCCTGAAGGGGCTGAAACACGGTTCTGCCAAGGTCTGATTGGTCTTCTAGGCATCTGCGATATATATATAACAGGTTGCAAGGGTGAGCATAATTGCTCAACAGTACCAACATATGATAACAAGATAAAAAAATAAACAGTAATGTAAACAATGATAGGAACAGAGCTATAATCAAGCGAACAACATTATATAATGATAAACTGAGATAAATGGATATCACTGACTAGCATGCTTTTAACAAAATAAACGTAGTAGTGTACTGTTTAAGTACTAGAATCCAATTTTAGCATGCTATTCACATTTATAAAACCACTGTATCAAGTACTTATACCCTTACGGAATCACAAAGCCAAATAAAATATGTACGGATATGTGAAGACAGCTGATCAGGCTATCAACACCAGACGACTCTAACTGCCATCCCATTTACCTGTTCCGAAACTCATAGACTAACTAGGTCTCTGACCTGCTGGACTAATCGTTTATATAGTGTGCGCAACCGAATTAGCCTCTTACGCCACCTCAATAGGCCCCCCGGTCCCAATATATCCCATATCTGACCGTTTTATCCAGTTTTCAAAATCACTTGTACCTATCTCATTTCAGAACCATTCATTTTAACAGCACACAAATAAAATCTAGTTCGCAAATCATTTCATTCGAGATAGGTACCTTTCGAAGTTACTTTTCCCCAAAGTAGGTCGAAAACAGTGATTTATAACTACAGGGGATACGTAACTTAAAACGTTTATGTTCTATTACGAGGTTAAAACATTAGCTATTAATACGTACTGAACCATAAAAGAATGGTCAGGGTACTTGCCTTGCAATGCTTTCGGAAACCCTAAGTAGCTTTTACGCTGACTTTGGTCCTGGCGAAACTCGACTGGGATCTACAAATACAAAATACCCTAATCAGTTATACCGACATGCTTGATATCCTCAAACCCTAATAACCCAATCCAATAACCCGACTCGTATAGTTATTATACACATAATCACGTAATCACATAGTCCGAATACAATTAGGGGTAACACGTATAGTTATTATACTGACATTTTAAAATAATTTTAGAAAAATTATGGAAGCAACTCTTTTGTTTATAAGCCTAACCGTCGATTACAACCGACGTCCAAATTTCACAACAACAACAACAATCCACAATTCCAAATCATTTACACACGGAATTTATTATACGATTCATTTGATTTATTTATAAAATTTAGGACTCGGAACAACGTCATCACCGTCCACCGTTCGCTCGTAAAAATTCATCGCGGACGGCGGCAAAATTCTCGGGGCACTCGATTACTCGAATTCCAACGCGAAAATTTCACAGATTAATTTCTGTTTATAAGAAGTTAACATGTGTCCTTTAATACCGGAAAATGAATATTAACCCCGAAATCTGAAATGAACGGACTAAGGTGTACGCAATACAATTTTCAAAAATTACGAAATTAGTCTTAAAATATTATAAATATCCCGAAGTAATGAAAAACATAATTTTCAAAATTTTAAAACAATTTTTAAGATGCACGTTATACCCGCTTTTTAACAATTAAACGAAACGAAACGTGGGTGAAATTAATCCCGAAAATTTCCAAAATAATTTTAAAATTACTAGAATATTATAAACTTAATAAAATATGAATTTCATGATTTTTGAAGAATTCTTGAATTAAACATGGATTTTACAAATAAAAATAATCAGAAAATCATTTATAGATAAATAATTAGTGAAATATTGATTTCTCAAATTATAAAGTCCCAAAAATAATTATTGAAACTATAAAATTATAAACAAATTTTAGAGACAACCCAAATATTTATAGAATTAAAACTGTAATAATATCACTTTTAAAAGCATAACAAAACCACTTATCTCAATAATAAATCACAAAATCCAATCCCATATACCAACAAACCACAAATAAATAAATAAATAATAATTAACAAACTGCTGCCGGAAATCAATGCACACATTTTAATTAATTATTTATTCAATTATTACACTTTTTAAAATATTAAAAATAAAAGAAAATACATGAGTCGTTATATCCTTTCCCCCTTAAAAAGATTCTGTCCCCAGAATCAGAATCTGACTCAGCTAAACAAATGAGGATATTTATCAAGCACGTCTGACTCTAATTCCCAAGTAGACTCTTCTACTCGAGGATTTGTCCATAAGACTTTCACTATGGGGATTAATTTATTCCTAAGGACTCACTCTTTACGGTCTAAGATTTGGATCGGTTGTTCCATATATGACAAATCTGGCTGAAGCTCAATCGGTTCATATTCTATGACTTGATTCGAATCAGGAACATAGGGCTTCAACATAGATACGTGGAACATATTATGAATGTGCTACCACTGTAGTGGTAACGCTATCTCGTAGGCAACCTTCCCCACTTTCTTCAAAACCTCAAATGGTCCTATAAATCTAGGGCTAAGTTTTCCTTTCTCACCAAATCGTACTAACCCTTTCCAGGGTGATACCTTTAGTAACACCAGTGCTCCTATCTCGAAGTTCATATCCTTTCGATGCAAGTCTGCATTCTTTCTTTGCCTATTCTGGGCTGCTTCTAACCTTTTCCGAATCAATGCTACCGCATCTCTGGTTTGCTGAACCAACTCTAGGCCTAACACTTTCTTTTCTCCTACTTCATCCCAATACAACGGTGACCTACACTTACGTCCATACAAAGCTTCGTAAGGCGGCATTCCAATGTTGGAATGGTAGCTGTTGTTGTACGAGAACTCAATCAAAGGTAAGTGTTCATCCCAATTAATACAAAACACAAACTCTCAGCATATCCTCTATGGTCTGAAACGTTCTCTCACTTTGACCGTCTGTCTGAGGATGATAGGCGGTGCTCATATTCAACTTAGTTCCTAGACACTCTTGGAATTTGGTCCAAAATCTAGAATTGAACCTCGGGTCTCGATCTGACATAATGGACACATGAACCCCATGTTTAGTCACTATCTCATCCAAATACAACTTAACTAACTTTTCCAAAGAATACCTTTCATTGATCGGAAGAAAATGTGATGAATTGGTTAACCTATCAATGATTATCCAAATGGCGTCGTGATTTGCTCTCATCTTTGGCAATCCCACTACAAAATCCATGGCAATCTCTTCCCACTTCCATTGGGGAATCTCCAAAGGCTGTAACAATCCACTTGGTCATTGATGTTCCGCTTTTACCGTCTGGCACACGTGACATTTACTAACCCAATTGGCAATATCCTTCTTCATTTCTGGCCACCAAAAATTTCTCTTCAAATCTTGGTACATCTTAATGCTACCAGGGTGGATAGAAAACCTAGAGTTGTGCGCTTCGTGTAATACTTCATTCTTCAGTTCCGACACATTAGGAATCCAAACTCTAGAGCAAAATCTAAACAAACCTTGGTTATCCTTTTGAGTACACAACTCTTCTCTAGTCAAAGTATCTAATTCTTGCTCCATAACTCCTTCTTGACACCTTTTGATCTTTTCCATCAATGTGGGCTGGAATGTAACTTCATATAGTTGCTCCTGACTTTCAATTGGTACTCGAACCTCAATCTCCATATTTTCTAAGTCTTGAGCTAGTTCGTCCGCAATCTGAACCATATTTAATTTCTCTTTTCTGCTCAAGGCATCAGCCACCATATTGGCTTTGCATGGGTGATAGTTAATTGAACAATCGTAGTCCTTAATTAGTTCCAACCATTTTCTCTGTCTAATATTCAAATCCTTCTACATGAATACGTACTTTAGGCTCTTATGATCCGTATAAATATCGCACTTCTCTCCATACAAGTAATGACGCCATAACTTCAGAGCAAATACTATAGCTGCCAACTCAAAATCATGGACTGGATATTTCTGCTCGTGAGGCTTTAGTTGTCTAGAGGCATAGGCGATAACTTTGTCGTGCTGCATCAGCACACGTCCCAAACCTTTCAAAGAAGCGTCGCTATAAATCATAAAGTTTCCCGTCTCATCTGGCAATGCTAGTACTGGAGTGGACACTAACCTCCTTTTCAATTCCTGGAAACTTTCCTCACACTTTTCCGTCCAAATGAACTTCTCATTCTTCCTGATTATCTTGGTTAATGGGGATGCAATCTTAGAGAAATCCTTTACAAACCTTCGATAATATCCAGCTAATCCAAGAAAACTTCTTATTTCTGTCGGAGTTTTCGGTTGCTCCCACTTGGATACGGCTTCAATCTTTACAGGGTCCACTTTGATACCTTCTTTACTCACCACATGTCCAAGAAACTGTAACTCTGTCAACCAAAACTCGCATTTGGAGAACTTTGCATATAATTGCTTTTCTCTCAACTTCTGAAGGGCAATCCGTAGATGCGTTGCATGATCTTCTGGAGTCTTTGAATATATGAGGATGTCATCAATAAATTCAATAACAAACTTATCCAACTACTCCTTATACACCCTATTCATTAAATCTATAAAAGCCGCTGGCCTATTTGTCAATCCAAACGACATCACTAAGAACTCATAATGGCCATACCTTGTTCTGAATGTAGTCTTGGGAATATCTTCGGGATTTATCTTTAGTTGGTGGTAGCCAGACCTTAAGTCAATCTTTGAAAAATAACATGCCCCCTTAAGCTGATCAAACAAATCGTCGATGCGTGGCAAAGGATACTTGTTCTTTATTGTCAACTTGTTCAGCTCTCTATAGTCAATGCACAATCTCATACTTCTGTCCTTCTTCTTTACAAATAGCACTAGAGCACCCCACGATGAAACACTGGGTCGAATAACTCCCTTATCCAATAGTTCCTGAAGTTGTTTGGCCAATTTCTTCATTTCCACTGGAGCAATTCTATATGGAGCTTTGGAAACTGGTTCAGCTCCGTGTATCAAATCAATAGAGAACTCTATCTCTCGATCAGGTGGTAATCCTGGTAACTCCTCTGGGAAGACATCAGGAAATTCTCTTACTATAGGAATCCCATCCAAAGGAGGGGTCTCTTTCTTCGTATCCACCACATGAGCCAAATATGCTTAACACCCTTGCCGCAACAGTTTCTTTGCTTGAAATACTGAAAGGAACTTTTTATCGTGCCTCTGTCCTTGATAACTGATCCTTTTATTATCTGGGGTGTACATAACAACTCTCTTTTTCTTACAGTCAATATTTTCCTTATATAGAGACAATCAATCCATGCCTAAAATAACATCAAAGTCTCCTAACTCAAAGGGTATTAGGTCGGCAGGGAAAGTATATCCTGAAATCTCTATGGAGCATTTAGGACAGAATTAGCTTACGGGCACTTTATCTTTATTAGCCACTTCTATGGTCAAAGGTTCCTCTAAGTCTTCTAACGTCAGTTACATTTTATTCACACAGTTCACAGATATAAAGATTTGGATGCTCCCGAATCAAACAAAACATTAACAGGTACAAAATTAAGAGAAAGCGTACCTACAACTACATCGGAATCATGAACTGGAGATTTCTTGGTCATCTTAAAGGTTCTAGCTCTAGCAGTACTGGTTGCTGGTCCTTGAGACACGCTCCTTCTAACACTACCTTGGGTCACTGATTTGCAATTCCTAGAAATATGCCCTACTTTGCCACAACTAAAGCAGGTTACTCCTTGAGTCTCAGACTTGCACTCTGTGGAATAATGACCCTTTTAGCCACACTTAAAGCAGTTGATATTTTCTCGGCACTGACCACTGTGCTTCTTCCCGTATGTCTTATAATCGATCACTGGCTTTCTAAACCTTGTCGGGGTAGAACTAACTGAAGTGTTACTTGGCCTAACTTGGGAAAATTCTATCTTCTAAACTTCTTATTCTTATTCTTTCTAGACTAACGCTGGAACTTTTGACTTGTTATACCTGATTCTGACCTAGCAAGTCCACTTTCAAACTTCCTTTTCTTCTCACCCTGCTCCTTTACAGCTAACCTCTGGTAACTTTCTATCACTAAGGCAGCCTGAACTACCGAAGTATATGTCTTGAGTTGTAAAGCTACAACTCCACTCCTTATTTCTGGCTTCAACCCTTGTTAAAACCGCTTCGCTCGTTGAGCTTCTGAACTCACATATTCCAGTGCCATACGGGCCAACTCCGTAAACTTTGCTTCATATTCCGTGACACTCCTGTCTCCTTGCTTCAACCCCAAAAACTCCATCTCCATCTGACTCTAGAGACAATCCAAAAAGTATTTCTCCAAGAACAGTTCTATGAATCTGGTCCAGGGAACAGGACCTTCTCCTTCTAATGCTCGCGTAGACTCCCACCAATAGTTCGAATCATTCTTCAAAAAATAACTAGCATAATCTGTCTTTAATTCCTCACTCACCTTGGTGAACGCAAACGTCTTTTCCATTTCCTTTAACCATATCCTGGCAGCAACAGGATCCACCTCTCCTTTAAACTCTGGGGGCTTCACTGCCTAGAAAGACCTAAAACTAACAACCTGGTTTGTAACACCCCCAGATCCGGGGTCAGGGATCCGGGTGGTCACGGTCTTTCTTTCCACAATATCACTTAACTTAATTAATAATAAATAACCTCATACTGTGAACCCACACTAACACGCACCACAACACGTTATAGTCTCAAAGATTAAATTGAAATAAGTACAAGTCCTTGAATTCACAATTTAAAAGTTATTACAACCCAAAATGATTACTTGATAAGTTTACAGTTAATTGCCATTATCTGCCACAAGTTATAATTATACATAATTGATTCCTAAAAGTAGAATGCCTGATCTACAAATAGATCTACCTCTGCAGCTATAGCAGCTACGATATCAACGGGAAGACGCGGGACGCTTCCCACGCGTTTGCGCTGGTCTGCTTGAGTCTGGCCATCTTTCCTAACTGTTGTTGTGTGATGAAGAAATGAAGCAAGAGTGAGCATTACAGCTCGCAAGATAATATATAGTGTAAATAATAATGCAAGTATCTAAATGGATAACTTACTAGAATCCTTTATCAAGTGTAAGGTAATTACTTACTGGATATAAGCTTAAAGGAAGATGAAGTTACCAATTACTTCACTATACTTATACCATTTTAGAAAACTACTTGAACTACCACTATTCAGAGTATAATAGGTTTCAAAAGTTCATCCCATAGATGAGACCACAAGTTAAGACTTGAATGGATTAAATCTTTGAAATATTATTGAATGAAATGAAGTTACGAGGTACTTCATTAAGTCCCGATATATATATATCCATATATATATCTCTTATAAATTTCTTGGAAACCTCTGTTATGTAAAGTATGAACAGAGTTTGTAATATCCAATGAATTTTGGAAAGAAAAGAATTTTGGCATAAACCCGATATCTTGCTGATCAGGCAAAGATACCAATAAGTAACCTTTTCTACTAGTAGATGGATGAATTCCCCACTGGTCATCACCCTGGCCGCAATAGGACCTTATGCTGGACTGCCACTCAGCCACTTACGCATTTGATGGACTCCCACTAAGCCATTTACACTTTCATGGACGCCCACTTAGCCCATGTTGCTTATGCCGACTTAATAGATGGACTTACTTCCCGAACGTTGGGTAAGTAATCAATTCATTTATCAAAACAGCAACCTCGTTGCGAATATAAAATACACCACAGAGCCGGATCCCTCAGGTTTTGAGCGAGTATTTAAATCCCCTTTGAAAGGAAGATCTTAAATATAAAAATGAGTTTAGGGATCCGCTCTAACTTTTAAAAGCATTTTGAAGACTCGAAAATTTTTAAGAATGTTTGGAGTAATGCTGATTTAATAAAATAAATCAGTCCCAATATATTAGAAAATATCTGAATATTTTTATTTAAATAATATTCCCATAAAGAATAATCTTTATAAAAATAGTTGAAGTAGAAGTTTTAAAACTCATACTTGAAATGAATAATAAATAACAAAAGATATACTTATACGAAAGTACGATCTTTATTTGAATAATCGAAAATAAGTTTGATTATCGAAATATTATTCTTTAATAAAATAAAGAATATTATTTAGTAAATAATCGGAGTCATAAGTCCTCGAATGAATATTCAAGATAATATTCATTAAATAGAATAAACAGAGTCATAAGTCCTCGAATGAATATTCAAGATAATATTTATTAAATAGAATAAACAGAGTCATAAGTCCTCGAATGAATATTCAAGATAATATTCATTAAATAAAATAAACCGAGTCATAAGTCCTCGAATGAATATTTAAAGTAATATTCATTAATAAAAATAAAGTTATCGAATAAACCTTATTCGATTAATAGTTTTGAAAACTATATCTATATATATATAAATATAGATAATATACTCGGGAACATCGACTCCCGATTTTAGAAAATGTTCGCCTTTGGGTCCCCTATACTAAGGGTATACGCAACTACTGCTTATCTCTAGCATAGGTATTATGCAATTATAAGCATTGGAATCAACAGATAGATATCAAGATTACGAAACAGACATGCATATAAACCATATCAGCATGCTCCAATATATCGCAAGATTTGCTAATTAACCATCATGCATCTATCACAAGATAATGCATATACATATATACATCAAAACAACAGTATAACGGGTAGAAAACTTGCCTGAGCGACTGGGGGTGATAAATGGCTTGGGGCGAGTCTGGTAACCTATAAACAACATATAAGTTGGAATTAAACCAAAGTCGCTTATGAATCTATACTTTAACCAATTAGACTCTAACGTTCGCTTTTGCGCTTAACGATTCACTTAAGTCGCTTGAGTACCTTTGGCTCCACCATTTTTAATAAATTAACCATTAAGGGTTTTAAGGCGATTCTTTCGCGAGTACCCTACAAACTGCCCTATCCACTTTACATAATTGTTACATACCCCAATTAGTCATTTAAGGTCCTTAACCAAGGTTTCAAAGTAAGGCGAGGGGTAAAGGTTCGTTCGTCAAACGCCGTTACTTAAAACGGTCGTTTCTCCTAAACCGTACATCGGATTCAAGCGAGCCACATATCAAAACGAAGCTCGTAACATGAACTATCTAATCATGGCAATGGTCAAAACCTAACAGTGAGTTCACGGGTCCTGATGTTAAGAACAAAAACAGTCTAAAGTAAATCGGGATTACGACGGCTATGTTTACGCGATTACCAAATTTTAAACCATTCTAATCAATTTACAATTCAACTCACAATCACCACTACAACCAAACTTCATCCATTATTTACTAGCCCCAACAACTCAATATTTCCAATTTATACTACTTCTCAATCATGAACTAAGAGCTTACTTAAGTTCATTAACTAATCATCAAGATATACAACTCTAAAAATATTACAAAACCAACCAATCTCTAAGTATTCAATAATCATGCCTCTCATGAACTATACTACTCATAATAAGCTCTTAACATTCAATAACAATGCTAGGTTAAGGGATTATACCTTCCTTGTGAGTAGGAGTAAGTAATGAGCTTGAAACAACCTTGGAAAATCCTTACTAAAGCTTTATCTAAACAAAAACACAAGATCAAAATTTCAAGTTCTTGAAAAACACTATTCACTCTCTTCTTCCATGAATTTTAGGAAGAGATTGTGAAGGAATTTGAAGCTTAGACTTATAGGATATCTATATCTATGTACAAGGAACCTTAGATAATTACCTCATTAATTAACAAAGCTTGGAACTTGGATTTGAGTTTTTTCTTCCTTTGAAATGGACAAAGGCTGAGAGCTTCTTGTTGGAAATGAAGGTCAACTTTGTGTTTTTGTGTTATGAATTGTTTTGCTTGGTTGTTTTGCCTTTTGATTTGCTTAATTACCTTTTAACCATGGTAAATTTTGTGTGGCTTATAATCAACCAACACTTCCTTCCCTTAGGTCATGCTTATGTCATTTTCCTATGTCATCTTCCCACACTTGTCCTCTTCTTGTTGGTGTGATGACATCATCATCACTAACCTCTTTGATTAACTCCTAATTACTTGGCTAATGACCGCTGATCTGTTATGTGGTTCGCTTAACTTTCGTTCTCGTTTATCGTTTGAGGGATCATACCCGGGATCTTATTACTTGGGTTCCCTTAACCTTTCTCAATACATTATATTCCTTTTATGATCCTCTCTTATAATCCTTGAATTTAAATCCTTTTTATCCTGTGTTACCTTATACTCAATTCTTTCGGTATCTGGTGGATTTTCGGGAAAAATCAAAGTGTTCGAATTTGGATTCTGACAATCTTTACATATACTTATATACCATATAGAGTAGTAATAAGATCTCAGAATAACAATAAAAGAACCTCTACAAGTGTGGTAGGAAAAGTTTTCTTATTCAGCATACTCAGCAAAAACACTATTCATAAGGGTTACAAAAAGTTCAAAATTTTGGGGTTATTACATGGTTTGTCCCCCTCATCTCATGAAGCTGCTAGATTTGCAGTTTCTGCTGTTGGATTTGCTGATGTTGCTGTTGTATGAGCTGCTGTTGCTGTTGTTGTTATTACTGCAACAGTTGTTGCTGCTGCTGGAATTATTGTTGCTGTTGGGCCAGCTGAGTAGACTGCTTATGCAACAAATTCATCAATTCACTCATGGAGGGATCCCCAACAGATACGTTATTGGGTTGAGAATTCTTCTTTAGTGGCATTCTCCTGAAACATAACAGACATATATAAACAAAAATGGATTGCTCCAAGCAGTTTATACATATGCATCAGGAGAGCGTTGCCACTAGGACAATATCCTCATCCTCAGTTTAATTGGATCCATCCTGAGTGAATGATCATAATCTAGAAATGCCAGCAATAGAAGCAACAATAATAGTAACAAGAATAATAATAATGCACAAGTATGTATAAAAACTGAACAACAGAATAAAGCAGCTATGATACCATAACCAACAGAAATCCAATTGGTACAACTGGAATCCAACTGAAAAGAAACCATCCAAATACACATCAAAACTGGATGTCATAGCAGCCTCCGCATACTACAAGCTATCACAAAATAATATACATATATAAAGAAAATAACTACAGAACTCCTGGAAACCAACTCTAAGCTCTATATCTCTCTGCTGCAATCCTGGTCTAACCACTGCCACTTCCACCGATAGAACCTAGCTCAAACACTAACCAGTTCACTAGATCCTTATACTGTACAGCCTTGAACTCTGAGCTAATGAAACGGTCAATGGATCTAGCCCTCTCAACAGCCATCTGGGTCAAAGATCGTACACGGGCCTGCACCTCAGGAGAAGCAGCATGGACGCCCTGGAAAGGTGCAACTGGTATCTGGTCAAGCTGAGCAGCCAACCCCGGACTCTGTTCTATGATAAAAGATCTATTCACCGCTTGGTGAACATGGTAAGGGATCGGAGAAGAGGTACCACTAGGGGCCACAGGAGGAACCGGAGGTCTCGACGAGGAAGAACTAGGACCACAGCCGGGAGGAAAATCCCTAACAGCAGATAAAGACCTATGTACCCAGCAAGGACGGGCACTAGGTCCAGGGATGTCCCTCGGTACAAAGGGAGAAACTAGGGGGAAGGCATAGGAGTCTCCTCACCAACAACATCCATGGTCCTCTCGGAGTCAGAGCTATCCGAGTCTGAGGGGTTCTCCCAAGATGGAGAACTAGAAATCACAATAGGCCACTACCAACAGGATAAATATACAGGAAAGACACATCAAGGTCAAGACCGTTCTATCAAAACATTTAATAGATGTCAGTATAACGCCGTCGGAACCCTTGACTGACTCTAAGGGTTTGCTCCTCTATATGAGTTGTTGACTCACACATTAAGACTGAATTATATACCTTTTTAACTCAATCTCTAACCTGGATCAAGGAATTGAACCTGTAGCTCTGATACCATCTATGACGGCCTCAACCCCGGGGTCAGGAGTTGACGTCACCAAACACAATTACTAGAAATATAAACAACAAGATTATTATTAGATAAACTAACTCGACCCCGAACCAAGATCCGATCCAGGTTCAAGTATGATCCAAGCTACACATTATTATAAACCATTTATTCAAAATTCTGACACACACTAACTTATTCAGCAACTCATTAGACCGCAAGTGGCCTGATACTAACTACCTCTGAGGAGCCGGGTCCTGAAGGGGCTGAAACACGGTTCTGCCAAGGTCTGATTGGTCTTCTAGGCATATGCGATATATATATAACAGGTTGCAATGATGAGCATAATCGCTCAGCAGTACCAACATATGAATAACAAGATAAAAAAATAAATAGTAATGTAAACAATGATAGGAACAAAGCTGTAATCAAGCAAACAACATTATATAATGATAAACTACGATAAATGGATATGACTGACTAGCATGCTTTTAACAAAACAAACGTAGTAGTGTACTGTTTAAGTACTAGAATCCAATTTTAGCATGCTATTCACATTTATAAAACCACTGTATCAAGTACTTATACCCTTACGGGAATCATAAAGCCAAATAAAATACGTACGGATATGTGAAGACAGCTGATCAGGCTATCAACACCAGACGGCTCTAACTGCCATCCCATTTACCTGTTCCGGAACTCAGAGACTAACTAGGTCTCTGACCTGCTGGACTAATCGGTTATATAGTGCGCGCAACCGAATTAGCCTCTTACGCCACCTCAATAGGCCCCCTGGCCCCAATGTATCCCATATTTGACCATTTTATCCAGTTTTCAAAATCACTTATACCTATCTCATTTCAGAACCATTCATTTTAACAACACACATATAAAATCTAGTTCGTAAATCATTTTATTCAAGACAGGTACCTTTTGAAGTTACTTTTCCCCAAAGCAGGTTGAAAATAGTGATTTATAACTACAGGGGATATGTAACTTAAAATGTTTCTGTTCCATTACGAGGTTAAAACATTAGCTATTAATACGTACTGAACCATAAAAGAATGGTCAGGATACTTGCCTTGCAATGCTTTCGGAAACCCTAAGTAGCTTTTACGCTGACTTCGGTCCTGGAGAAACTCGACTGGGATCTACAAATACAGAATACCCTAATCAGTTATACCGACATGCTTGATATATTCAAACCCTAATAACCCAATCCGATAACCCGACTCGTATAGTTATTATACACATAATCACGTAATCATATAGTCCGAATACAATTAGGGGTAACACGTTTAATATAATAGTGTACGTTTTAAAAATAATTTGAGAAAAAATTTGGAAGCAACTCTTTTGTTTATAAGCCTACCCGTCGATTACAATCGACATCCAAATTTCACAACAACAACAACAATCCACAATTCCAAATCATTTACACACGGAATTTATTATACGATTCATTTGATTTATTTATAAAATTTAGGACTCAGAACAACGTCATCACCGTCCACCGTTCGCTCGTAAAAATTCATCGCGGACGGCGGCAAAATTCTCGGGGCACTCGATTACTCGAATTCCAACGCGAATATTTCACCGATTATCAAAAATATTTTTCCCCCGCATAAATTATGATATCATGAATATTTATTCATAATTAATTCCTGCAGAAAATCAATTAATAATTAATAATAATTAATTCGAATTAACTGGAATCAAGCAACAGGCAACAATCAACACAACCGAGATAACAACCGGTCAAAATAGAACAAACCGAGGCCAACACAGCAGCTACACGCCACTGTCCTCTCCGAAAAAAGGGGAGGGCGGCGGCAACCGAGAGTTAAACGAACCACACATAAACCCGAACATACATATGGATATATATACATATATGCGTGCAGGAAATCAGAGACAAAAACAGAACCAAGCCAACTAAGGAACAGCGGCGGCTCATCGGAGAACAAGCCGGAAAACGGCAGAGAAACACCGGGCAAGGACAGCTGAAGGAGGAAGGGAGGAAAAAGAAAAGAGAAGGGAGAGAACCGAGATAACAGAGAGAGACGAAAGATTGCAATTGCAATCGAGAGAAGCATATGGAGAAGAAATAATCGCAGCTACCACGTGTCCTAAATAAGGGATACATGTTAATTTCTGTTTATAAGAAGTTAACACGTGTCCTTTAATACCAGAAACTGAATATTAACCCCGAAATCTGAAATGAACGGACTAAGGTGTACGCAATACAATTTTCAAAAATAAGAAATTAGTCTTAAAATATTATAAATATCCAGAAGTAATTAAAAACATAATTTTCAAAATTTTAAAATAATTTTTAAGGTGCACGTTATACCCGCTTTTTAACAATTAAACGAAACGACACGCAGGTGAAATTAATCCCGAAAATTTCCAAAGAAATTTTAAAATTACTATAATATTATAAACTTAATAAAATATGAATTTCATGATTTTTGAAGAATTCTGGAATTAAACATGGATTTTACAAATAAACATAATCAGAAAATCATTTATAGATAAATAATTAGTGAAATATTGATTTCTCAAATTTATAAAGTCCCAAAAATAATTATTGAAACTATAAAATTATAAACAAATTTTAGAGACAACCCAAATATTTATAGAATTAAAACTGTAATAAAATCACTTTTAAAAGCATAACAAAACCACATATCTTAATAATAAATCACAAAATCCAATCACATATACCAACAGACCAGAAATAAATAAATAAATAATAATCAACAAACTGCTGCCAAAAATCAATGCACACATTTTAATTAATTATTTATTCAATTATAGCACTTTTTTAAGTATTAAAAATAAAAGAAAATACACGAGTCGTTATAATATTGGGCTTTGAAGAAGTTGAATCTGGATTTGGATGCAGCTGGAAAGAAGAGGATGCTTCAATTGAATAAACTCGACGAGTTACGACTTCAAGCATATGAAAACAACAAAATGTATAAGGAGAAAGTCAAGGTGGCACGATAGGGGTCTAGTGCTCAAATCATTTGTGTCGGGGCAACAAGTTCTTTTGTTTAACTCTCGTCTCCGTCTTTTTCCTGGAAAGTTGAAGTCAAGGTGGTCAGGTCCGTTTATTGTCAAAACTGTGTTTCCACATGGAGCGGTGGAGATTTTTGAGAATGATCTGGGCCAAGCATTCAAGGTAAATGGTTAGAGGTTGAAGTATTACTATGGTGACACGACAAACCGTGAGGTGGTTAGTGCCATTTTGTTGTCCGTTTAATCTCCCATTTCTACATCGAGCTAACGACATAAAACAAGCGCTTCTAGGGAGGCAACCCAAGTTTTTTGTACATTAGTAGGTAGAGGAAGCACGAAGAAAAGAGAAAAACATAAAAAAATCAGAAAAACAGAAAATTTCAGGGCCAACATCAGAAGTTGAGTGCGCCCGTACTGATCTAGCGCGCGCCCGCGCTGGAACTCCAGAAACCAAGCACGCCCGCGCTGGTCTACCGCGTGGCCGCGCCGATTTGGCAGAAAGTGAGCGTGCCTGTGCTGGTCTAGTGCGCGGCCGCGCTGGGGTCCCGATTCAGAAAAAAAGGGTCGGGGACTTCTTTCAAAAATCAATTTCCACCCGAAATTTACTCTTCCACATCCCAAATTTCCCTCTCCAAATCAAACCAATTATTCCCACTATGACCATAATCAAACCCATTATGCACACACTTATACACAAACTTCTCCACCACTTCTCAAATTCTCAAACACAATTCTCTCTCAAACACTTATCTTTTATTCTCTCTTATTCAATCCCAATGAGGCACCCGCTGCTGTGCCCATGAGTGTTGTTCGAGAGTTCTATGCTAATGCAAAGGCGGAGAAGAATGGTTTCACTGTGGTTAGGGGGATGACGGTGGAGTATAGTGCGGATGCAATAAGGAGGGTGATTGAGCATCTCGCGAGGAAGCCCGGTCAGGACACCTGGAATGATAAGACTCTAGAGGACTTTGATTTGGATTTGATTGTTGCTACTCTATGTGTTCCTGAGACTCATTGGAAGTTGAAGAGGGGATCAACTGATTATTCCACGTTCCTTGCTTCGAGCATGAACAGGTTTTCTCGTGCATGGAATGCGCTTATCTGTGCTAACATCATGTCATCTTCTCATGTGCATGATGTGACTGTGGAGCGTGCACGGCTGTTGTGGGGGATTCTTCAGGGTGACTATATGGACCTTGGGATGGTGATCTATCAGGGTATTCTGAGATTTTTGCGAGGGAGTACTACAGGGTCTATACCCTATGCATCCGTTGTGACGAAGCTGTGTGTAGCAGTTGGTGTCCATTGGCCAGCACACGAGCAGCTCCAGATTCTGAGTGCTCCAATTGACAGCACCACTTTGGTGACGATGCAAGAGTGGGATGGAGGCAAGCCTGATTTGAAGGGGCTTCGATATTCTTTTGACCATCTACCTGGTGGGAGGCCAGCTACTGGGCAGCTCAGTCGAGTAGGACTGCATGGAGATCTCAGTTGGGTGAGAAGGCTTGTCCATCGTAACAGGAGCAGGAGGAAGCATGAAAAGATATTGGAGTTGGTATGAGCACGATACAGTATAGGCGTCTAGCGAGGAGGATGGATGCGATGCATGACATCCATAGTCGGTTTGCACGTGATCTCACCCAGGCACTAGGGACTGGATTTAGAGCCACATGTGTTGACATCCAGTGGCCAATATTTGGTAAGGATTCCGTGTATCCACCTCCAGACACGCCTGACACTCCACCCGTTGGGGGTGAGGATCCTGATTCCGAGTAGGTATGCCTGATTCCCTACTATTACCTTCACTGAGGACAGTGAACATTTTAAGTTTGAAGGTAGTAGTTAAAGGAATATGTTTTGTGTGAGTCGCATATAATTTGCATATTCATGATAGTTTAGTGCATATAGTTGCATATTTTGCCATGCCATGTAGTTTTTTTTATTATTTTTGTAGTTTTTATGATAGTTTGTTCATATAGTTCATGCATTTGCATAATAACATCATCCCTTAGATGATTTTTCTGATTAATTTGTGATATTGATGCTAGTGTAGTGATATCGTATTTAGTAATATTAAGTCTTGTCGAATTGATTTGCATACTAGAGACAATTGTACTTCACTAAGTCTTATAGGTTGCTTGAGTACTAGATCATGATCATGGTTTGCTTGTTTATCGAGGTTTAATCGCTTGTTTATATTTACAATTTAGAATATTCTCTTAATGATAAAATAACATGGATTTCTAAAAATTGTAGAAAATTAGATTTCATTGCTAGTTGTTGTGGCTAGGTGTCAAATGGCTAGTAGCCAGCTCATTTTATATGAGTAGTCTAAGGTTGAACGAGATGGAGTGAAACACACTTGTTCAGAAATTTGTGAAAAAAAAGAAAAAAAAGAAGAAAAAATACTATATCAGTGTTATGTATAACTGATCACGAGTGGGCTCTTTAGTATTCGAGTTATTAAGTACTTAGGCGACTTTGTGCCTAGTGACCTAAGGCTTTTATAGTCCGGGATCCGTTAACCTAACGCTCGTTACATGGGTACTATTGTATAAGTCTTTTATGGACCTCACTCATTGCACGATCAAATAAGCATAATTATGTTGTTTTTGTGTTGTGAATAAAAGCATGAGTCCATGTAAAGCTCCAATATAAGAATTGAAGTGTTATAAGTTATTTTTAGTCTAGATTTTATTTTATTTATAACCTTGCGATTGATTTGATGAGTAGTGAGTCATGATTATTGATCTAGTTGCGATAGTATATCTGTAAGCATTTGCACACACGCACGTCTCTAGTTTGTAGGTTGATTTGTAAGTTTTGATTGATCTTTATGCGAATAACTGCATTTGTTGAGATGTTGTTTGTTGATTGGTTTAGTTATTCTATTGGGGATCATTGCATTCATTTAGTTGCATTAATGTATTTTTATTTCTTGTTCTTTAAGTCTGTTTATGCTTGAGGACAAGCATCAATTCAAGTTTGGGGGTATGTTGAGTGGCATTTATGACACTTTATAACGCTCAATTAAGATTTGAATTGGTGTATTTGTACTCAAGTTGTTGGTGTTTTAATGTGTTTTCTAGTGTTTTTGCATTTCAGGCATTAATCCGGGATTCAGGTGAATTAACATTGACTTGATACTAATATGGTGTTAGGATGGTGTCCAAGGAATAAAGGCTCGTGAAGACCAACTCATTGCAATACTAAAAAAAGGCAATTCCAGTTTTTCTAGAAGACCGGTCTGCCCGCGTTGTGCTAGCACGCGGCCGTGCTAGAGAAACAGAATGTCAGCGCGCCCGCGCTGGTGAAGTGCGCGGTCGTGCCAGGTCGGGAATCCAGTTTCCTGTTTGAATTAGAAGACTGTTTTTCTGGGCTTTTGTATTAATTTGGGTGCTATTTAAAGACAATAAAAAGACGTTTTATATAACGGAGCTTAAGGAGAAGACGACAAGAAGACCTATAGCATAATTCAACGAAAGCGAAGAAGATCTAGTTTATTCTTTTGAATCTTTGTTCTAAGTTGTAATCTTCGATGCTCGTTTCTTGTTTTGTTGAACCTAATACTTTGGATTACGTACTTTGTTTATTATTTGTTTATAAAGACTACGTTTATTATACCATGCTTTCATCGGAACCCACGTTGATGATGAGTTCGATTATGGGCTAATCGTTATCATGGGGTTCTAGCGGATTTATTTATGGATATCTTTAGTTGATTTGTTTCGATGCCTTAGTGTGTGGTGATTGTATGATAACCTAGTATTGGTTGTGCTTATTCGTCTTATGAGCGTCGCGAACTTATAAGATAGCGTGTTAATTCTTAATGAAGTGACAGTGAATTTAAGGATTTAGAACTTTCCATGCTAGCATAGGTTCATGTGTTATTGTTATGCATGATTCGTAGGTAATTTTAACCATCTTACTTGCCCTATATTTTCACGATAGCTAACTTGTGCATTAAACCGTTATGTTGTCAAATTCTATAGACATATAGGGTCTCAACATAATTGGTGTCTATTCAGCTTCTTTCTCTTTTGTGGATGTCTGGTAATATGGTATTTGTACAACAAAAGTTGGCGTTTATCAGTTTCATGTTATCTGATTAGTGTCATCGCCATTACATGCTAAGGTTGAGAACGAAAAGGCTATTAAATGAAGTACTTAATGAAGTTATAATCCCATGTTTATTTCATATATTATTCAACTCTCTTAAATTTTTTGTTAATGTTCTCTAGTATAATTCTCAATAGTTAATCGTAGTATAAACAAAACCCAAATTGTTATTCGTCTTAGCATTGAATAATAGCCATATCATTGTTGCATAGTGCATAAATCACATAGTTAATTTAACCAGTCTCTGTGGGAACGAACTACAAATATTTCTATATTACTTACGATCGCGTATACTTGCGTGAATTATTAGAGCGTGCTTAGCGACTAACAAATACCCTTCATGAACTTAGCGTAGCTCAGCATCTGTTCTAGAGCTTCAACAAAAGGTATGTTAATATGCAAATTCTTGAAAACCTCCAAAAACTTAGCAAATTGCTTATCAAACTTCTGCTTTTGAAGTCTTTTAGGATATAGCGGAGGTGGGTAGACCTGTTTATCCCTTGTATTACCCTGAGAAGGATTGCTTTCAACAGCGTTCTTCTTCGGTTCCACCTCGGCATCTTTCTGCACAACTTTTTCATCTACAATCTTGTTTTTAGAAATTGGCAAAGGTGCAGATGCACCTGCATTCTGAACAGAGTCTTCAGAATCTTCATCTTCCAGAATTTGGGGGCTCGTGACCTTTCTAGACCTCAATGTGATTGCCTTCAATTACTCTTTGACTTCCTTCTTGCCTAGATTAACTTCGGTATCACTAGGAAGAGTTCCTGGTTACCGGTTCAACAAAGCATTGGCAATTTGCCCTATTTGATTCTCCAGAGTCTTGATAGAAACTGCTTGGCTTTTATATATAAGCCTCAACTCCTCCAATTCAGATTTTTCATTGGTCGCTTGACCGGCATTTCCATGCGATTATTGTTGAAGTTGGAGTTGTTGTCTTGGTACATACTGTTGTTGAAAACCAAGAGGATTGAATTACTTTGCTCCAAACTGCTGATAAGGCTGTTGCACCGTATTCTGATTATTGCTCCATCTGAAATAAGGATGATTGCGGTGGTTAGGATGACAAGTGGTAGGAACTGGTTGCTGCGACCTCTGAAAGTTGTTCACATACTGAGCTGATTCACTAGATATAGCACACTGCTCCGTCTCATGCTCACCAGCACAAAGCTCACACACACTAATGATCTGATTAACTTCATAATTAGCCAAAGAATCCACTTTCATCATTAACGCCTTTAGTTGAGCAGCTATAGCAGTAGCTGTATCCACCTCCAGAATTTCTGCTACCTTGCCTTGAGGTAGCCTCTGAGTTGGGTTCTGATATGCGTTAGCAGCCGTTAATTCAATTAGCTCACAAGTTTCATCATAGCTCTTAGCCCATAATGCTCCACTAGATGCTGCATCGAGCATAGGTCTCGACTGTGCTACCAACCCATTATAAAAGCAATTGATAATCATCCAATCAGGAATTCCATGATGAGGACACTTCCTAAGCATCTCCTTGTAGCGCTCCCAAGCTTCACATAAAGATTCTTCCGTTTGCTACGCAAATTGAGTAAGAGCGTTCCTGATTGCAGCTGTCTTTGCCGTAGGGAAGAATTTAGTAAGAAACTTCTGAGCAAGATCCTCCCAAGTAGTGATAGAACCTGGTGGTAGAGAATGTAACCAGCACTTAGCTTTATCCCTTAGTGAGAACGGGAAAAGCCTTAGCTTCACAGCATCTTCAGAAACATTGTTGAACTTGAAAGTGTCGCAGATCTCGATGAAATCTCTAATGTGCATGTTGGGATCTTCCGTTGGAGATGAAGGGTTTTGGCACATAAACACAATGAAAAATGTAAATTTAAACCTTAAAAAATCGAAACCCTCCGCAGGATCCATGCGAAAAACAATATTTAATTCGTAGTTCAGTATGTTTACCGCAAGAAGATTTACGTTAATGGAAAGATGGAGGTCTTGAATGATCACCACGTAGCCCGTCGCTGGAACGATCTACGCCTTGAAGGTATCCACACGAATGATCTCCCGGATGATGGGTGTGTGTTGGATTTTTAACGCAGCGGGGGCATGGCAAAACACTTTTATACATACAAAATCCAAATAAAAGCATATAAATCGTGAATAAAAATTCGAGGGATCGAATCTAACCTTTAAAAATAATTCGGAGACAACGATCAGAGATCCTTAGCAGTTGTTCCTCAAGTGTGAAGCACTCCACCGATATCCACCAAGAAAACGATGTTAAGGAGGAGGAAGGAGGTGGAGAGAATTGGGTTTTCCAAACTTTTTTGGGTTTTCGGGTTCTAATGGGGTTCGAATAAAATAGGGTCTATAATAGTGTATTTATAGGCAAAATTTTCAGCTGAAATTTTCCCATAAATATTATTATTATCCCAATTATTATTCTCATTAATAATTAAAACACCTTTTAATTATTAATCCTTTTTCTAAATACTTTAGAAATAATTCTCTCTCTTGATTTAATTTCCAAAAATTAAATCCTTAATTAATAATATTAAGAACTTTTCTTAATTAATTTATAATCAATTAAATCTCATTTAATCAATTATTAAATTTGCCAATTAATTATTTATTTCATAAATAAATAATTATTAGCCATTATTAATTAATTCCTCCACCATTAAATCATTCTCCTTTTATGGTGTGACCCTGTAGGTTCAATATTAAGCCGGTAGTAGAAATAAATAATAATAAAACTATTTTATCATTATTTATATAAATTCTCTAATTTATTAAATATGATTAACTAATTAATCACATTTATTCTACATCGTGAGTGATGCTTCTCAACATATCGCGACTATCCGGATAATATGAATTCACTGCTTAGAATACCAAGAACCTGTCAGTGAATAGTTACCGTACAATAAACTCCTTCTACCCTACAATGTCCCGATTAAATACAAGGCATGGATCTCGTGTCAAGCCTATCTAATTCAATCACTTGCTTACCATTTACTATGCGTAGTTCTATGCAAATTAGAAACTCCTTTCTAATTTCATTCACTCTGGCCAGAGATTCCTGAACTAGCATAAGTGGATCAGCCTTGAACATTCGCTTCCTTCACTGGAAGGGGTAGATCCTTTATTGATCATACACTATCTTCGTGTACAAATTCCTATACCCAGAAGAGCCCTAATAATTGTCCCTGGAGACTAAGAACTAAACCAAAGCACAGTTCAGTGTACACAAGATGACTATGATGACCTCAAGTCTAAGGATACTTGTACAACTATCACTATATGAACAACTGCTGACACGTGAGTGAACTCCATCAGTTGTTCAGCTGTGCGAGTCATGTTCAGTGAACTTATTCCATAATAAGCACCTACATACTAGCTATAGTGTCACCACACAAATGTCTATGAGAACAGACATCCTTCATAATGAAGCAAGCATAGTATGTACCGATCTCTGCGGATTATTAATTACCAGTTAGTAATCCTATGACCAGGAACTATTTAAGTTTAGAGTTATCATCTTTTTAGGTCTCACTATTATGATCTCATCATAATCCATAAAAAGCTTTACTCTAAACTATGGTATATCTTATTTAAACACTTAAATAGATAAAGCCCGTAATAAAAACAAAACAAGTCTTTATTAATATCAATGAAATCAAAACAGATTACATAAAAGTTATTCCTAAATCCTAATACACGATTGGACTTAGGACATATTCCTTTCAATCTCCCACTTGTACTAAAGCCAATCACTCTGGTATCTAATACCCATCTTGACGATCAAAATGACTTTCATAAAGTAGCTTTGTGAGTGGGTCTGCTATGTTGTTATGTGTGTCAACTCTAATTCAATACAATATAAGAAATGTTACCGCGCTCCCACTAACCCTTTTGTAGACGCATGGTTCATCTGCGTTTTTGATAAAATCAAACTCTTTGATTGTCTCATCAAAATGAATGTTCCATCTTTCGAGAAGCTTGCTTTAAACCACATATGGTTCGCTGCAGCTTACACACTAGGTTTTCATTTCCCTTGGAAAGAAAACCATCTGGCCATCTGCCAGATTTCATAGTCGCAGTAAGCAGCATTCGCAAGCAAAATCCGAACTGATTTTAACAGGGCTACAGGTAAAAGGTTTCATCAAAGTCAATCCATTGCCTTTGTTTGAATCCTTTTGCCACAAGCCTGGCCTTAAAGGTCTCCACCTGGCCATCTGCTATAATCTATCTTTTGTATACCGTATACATAGATTCCATTCTGGATTTCATGGAACTATGCCATTTTTCTGAGTCAACACTACTCATAGCCTCATTATAGGTTACAGGGTCGTCATCATCAATGATCGACAACTCATTGTCATTCTCAATGACAAGGCCATATTACCTCTCAGGTTGGCGAGACACTCTCCCTGACCTACGAATGGGCTATTCCACAAAAGTTTGTTCAGTCAGAACAGGTGTTTCCACTTGATCCGTAGTAGTTTGTGCTTCTTGAACTTCATCAAGTTCAATTTTGCTCCCCCTGTTTCCTTCAAGGATAAACTCCTTTTCCAAGAAGGTAGCATGTCTGGAGACAAACACCCGATGATCGGTGTAAAAGTAATACCCTAAAGTCTCTTTAGGATATCCCACAAAACTATATTTTACGGATCAATATTCCAGCTTATCTGGGTCAACTTACTTGACATAAGCTGGACATCCCCAAATCTTAACGTGTTTAAGACTCGATTTCCTTACTTTCCATATCTCATACGGAGTTTGAGGAACAGATTTGGAAGGCACCTTATTCAGTAAATATGTTGAGGTTTCCAATGCATAACCCCATAGGAATACTGGAAGATTTGCATAGCTCATCATGGACCGAACTATGTCTAACAAAGTTCAATTTCTCCTTTCAGATACCAATCTGGAGGAGTCCACTGGGAGACTATACCATTTATTTTGAGATAATCTAGAAAAACTCCATTAAAGTATTCACCACCTCGATCTGATCGAAGAGTTATAATACTATGTTTGGTTGTTTCTCCACTTCATACTTATATTCTTTGAACTTTTCAAAGGCCTCAGACTTGTGTTTCATCAAACACATATCCGAATCCAGATCTATCATCTATGAACGTAATGAAGTATGAAAATCCACCCATGGCTTGCGTAGACATTGCTCCACATACAACTGTGTGTACCATTCCTAGCAAATCTGCAGCCCTCTCTCCATGTCCACTAAATGGAGACTGCAGTGCCACTATAAAGTGAGATTTTCATCATCCCTTTTCTTTTATTAGTTTGTTCAATCTGAAGTAAATTATGTCACATATATACAGACCATTATTTAAAGTACCACGTCCATAAAGAATATTATCTCTAAGAATAGAACATTCATTATTCTCAATAATAAATGAAAATCCAGCCAAGTCTAATATGGGAATAATATTCCTCACAATCGAGGGAACAAAATAACAAATATTTCAAACAATAGTCTTGCCCGTAGGCCTATATAAATGAAATAATTCTACATCTTCAGCAGCAACTCTTGCTCCATTTCCCATCAGTAGAATCACCTCCTCTTCCTCAAGAGTCCTACTTCTCCTTGGTCCCTGCAGCAAATTGCAGATATGAGAACCACAGGCGGTATCTAATACCCAAGTAGAAATGACATATTCACTTCTATCATGAACATACCTGAATTAGAAGCGGTAGTCTCACTACCCTTCTTCTTCTTCAATTCTGCAAGGTAAACCTTGCAGTTACTCTTCCAGTGCCCTAACTTGTTACAGTGAAAGCATACAGCAAAATTAGGATCAGTCAACTTTTGAGCATCTAGTATGCTCCTGAGTGATAGTGCAGAAGACATAATATAGTAAATCTGTAAATGATAAACACATAACAACACTCAGCAAATATTCGATTTCATTTTAAAACACTATATGAATCGGGTCTTTATTCATAAGTGGCTCCCACTAGTTTTCCTAATTTATTCAACCCCCTACGTGAAAAATTAAGCATTCATAATGCTAGTGGGAATAGGGATCCTACATTCCATTAAACGATCCCGGCTGTAGCATGAACCGCCATGTAATGTTCAATAGGCAGACAACTCTTGTCAATTACATCTCATGTTATTCCCTAATCAAACTTTAGCCTCTTGAATAATTGAGTCTCGGCTGTAGCACGACAAACTCAATATTCTAAGTCAAGTCTAACCCAACATTCCGTACAGTTGAATCAGTCCCCAAAGGCCCACAGCTGTAGCACGTACCGACCTTTAGATTCTTATTCAATGTACACATCTCTATGTAATAGACAAGTATTTCTTATTTCGAAATCAAAGCCCTCGGCTGTAGCACGAACCGACAATGATTAAAAATAAGAACTACTTTTCTATCATGTTGGAAGGCGATGACCGACACAAGCCCGTTGTGTCATTGGCCAATTACTACTTGATATTATTTAATTTTAGAGGGATTATATTACGTTACAATCATAATCACATTATAAAGAGATTCTTCCTTTTAAATTAAATATTTTAAATCAATAATCAATAATCAGATGATTCCCAGATCGGGTGGAGCATTGTCAAGAGGCGTCACTTAATAACCCTTTCTTACAGATTGAAATCTGTTGTTGACAGAATCATCCTTTCTCTCATATCGAAAATTCATATTCAATTACGTGTTTCATAAACACAAGAATCTCATGATTGTATTCATAATATTGTTATTAAGGTTATGAAACAATTTCACTATACTAGGTTGTCTAACAAACGCCTTATGTTTATTTAAGTTCACCTGAATCTATCATCGCATGATAAACTAAGTATATATCACATATATAAACATGAATAAACATCAAGGTAGGCATGTTACATCATCTAGCATATAGGTCTAAGCATTATACATCTCTATGTATCACATGAAATGTTTAAAAGCAACTAAAACAGTTAAAAATAGCTTTAAAACACTTCGTGGCAATATAAACAGTTCAAAACTTTTATATAAACTAAAATTGATCACTCCATTAGATCCGTCTCGAAAAAACGAATCCAACGGTATATTGCACGCCCAAAACGGAGTTACGAAACTCCCAGAAAATCAATTTTAATATGGACAGTCGGGCTGTAACGCATTCCGGTGACGCGTTACAGACCTTTTAAGCCAATAAAGGGTTTAACGCATTCCGTGAATGTTCCACAGGTGTGTAACGCATTCCCGGAATGCGTTACACCCCTATATTTTTTTTTCAGCCGCCTGACAGATTCTATTCTCGGTTTGCGTGCCTGTACTTCACCTGTCTTCTTTGCTTTGCTTTCTCCGTGCAGTCAGACTTCACAGATAGTAGCAGAAACAGCATATGCATATGAAACAAATATATATATATACTATATATACATATATTTACTTATTTAATTATGAATTTTAATTACAATAACTTCAAAAATTCATAATAAAAAATCTATACAACATAAAATTATGAAAAAAATACCCAGACGATCTACAACACTTGTAGAACCCAGATCAACATTCAAAATTATTCTGAGAAACGATTTCTCATCAGACAAAATTAATCCATGATATAACTTGTAAAAATCATAATTAATTCATACACGCACATAAAATTCTGAAATTTTTACCACAGATCTATATGCATACAACCTGGCTCTGATACCATTGTTGGATTTTTAAAGGCAGCGGGGGCATGGAAAAACACTTTTACACATACAAAATCCAAATAAAAGCATATAAATCGTGAATAAAAATTCGAGGGATCGAATCTAACCTTTAAAAATAATTCGGAGACAACGATCAGAGATCCTTAGCAGTTGTTCCTCAAGTGTGAAGCACTCCACCGATATCCACCAAGAAAACGATGTTAAGGAGGAGGAAGGAGGTGGAGAGAATTGGGTTTTCCAAACTTTTTGGGTTTTCGGGTTCTAATGGGTTTCGAATAAAATAGGGTCTATAATAGTGTATTTATAGGCAAAATTTTCAGCTGAAATTTTCCCATAAATATTATTATTATCCCAATTATTTTTCTCATTAATAATTAAAACACCTTTTAATTATTAATCCTTTTTCTAAATACTTTAGAAATAATTCTCTCTCTTGATTTAATTTCCAAAAATTAAATTCTTAATTAATAATATTAAGAACTTTTCTTAATTAATTTATAATCAATTAAATCTCATTTAATCAATTATTAAATTTTCCAATTAATTATTTATTTCATAAATAAATAATTATTAGCCATTATTAATTAATTCCTCCACCATTAAATCATTCTCCTTTTATGGTGTGACCCTGTAGGTTCAATATTAAGCCGGTAGTAGAAATAAATAATAATAAAACTATTTTATCATTATTTATATAAATTCTCTAATTTATTAAATATGATTAACTAATTAATCACATTTATTCTACATCGTGAGTGATGCTTCTCAATATATCGCGACTATCCGGATAATATGAATTCACTGCTTAGAATACCAAGAACCTGTCAGTGAATAGTTACCGTACAATAAACTCCTTCTACCCTACAATGTCCCGATTAAATACAAGGCATGGATCTCGTGTCAAGCCTATCTAATTCAATCACTTGCTTACCATTTACTATGCGTAGTTCTATGCAAATTAGAAACTCCTTTTTAATTTCATTCACTCTGGCCAGAGATTCCTGAACTAGCATAAGTGGATCAGCCTTGAACATTCGCTTCCTTCACTAGAAGGGGTAGATCCTTTATTGATCATACACTATCTTCGTGTACAAATTCCTATACCCAGAAGAGCCCTAATAATTGTCCCTGGAGACTAAGAACTAAACCAAAGCACAGTTCAGTGTACACAAGATGACTATGATGACCTCAAGTCTAAGGATACTTGTACAACTATCACTATGTGAACAACTGCTGACACGTGAGTGAATCCATCAGTTGTTCAGCTGTGCGATTCATGTTTAGTGAACTTATTCCATAATAAGCACCTACATACTAGCTATAATGTCACCACACAAATGTCTATAAGAACAGACATCCTTCATAATGAAGCAAGCATAGTATGTACCGATCTCTGCGGATTATTAATTACCAGTTAGTAATCCTATGACCAGGAACTATTTAAGTTTAGAGTTATCATCTTTTTAGGTCTCACTATTATGATCTCATCATAATCCATAAAAAGCTTTACTCTAAACTATGGTATATCTTATTTAAACACTTAAATAGATAAAGCCCGTAATAAAAACAAAACAAGTCTTTATTAATATCAATGAAATCAAAACAGATTACATAAAAGTTATTCCTAAATCCTAATACACGATTGGACTTAGGACATATTCCTTTCAGTGTGTACTAGCACGTTCTTGAGGCCGCCTTCTTGCTCCCTCTATCTCTCTTCAAGCTGCTAGGGTTTATGTTTTATCAAATAAAACATGTGTACTTAATTCTATTAGAAAAAGATATTATATAGGCAAGAGCTAATGGGCCTCCAACCCTAAACTGAATTTTAGAGTTATTATTATTATTAAATTCGAAATTCTAATTATTGTATTATTAAGTCTCACTTAATCATCCAATAACTTAATTTCGGATTTAATATTAAATTTGAATTTCCTATTTATTTAATTAATTAAGTCACACTTAATTAATAACAAATAATTCAAATTACTTATATTTAATTTAAATCCGAATTTAAATTAAATAATCCTCCAATCATTTTTTGTGCGACCCTTTAGGTTATTATTACGACAAAAATTTTAAATATAATTTAAAATCATAAACAATGAGTGGCATCTAGTAATACATCATTGTTACCCAAGTAATAATAATTAAATCGGTGATCAATTAAACCTTTCGTGAATAATGTACAATGTAATATAATCCCTTTAGCCTTATATTATGGATCAAACTCAAGGCATGCATTGTGTCATCCTCTGTTAACGTTCAATCCTTCTTTCTTTGATCAATGAGTAAACTATTAAACAAATCAGTATTTGAGCACGGCCATGCATTTTATAGTCTTACTCAATCAAGAGGCCAATAATATCACTCCTTTAATAAAGGAGGGCTAAATCCCATCTAGATCATTCATATTTCTCATACGATTCATAATGTACCCAATATCTACTTTTATTATTACCCGATCAAGGATAACTTTTAATAGTATCAAAGTACATTAATTCTCGTATAGAAATATAATGATTTCAGGTCAAAGGACCAATACATCATTATCACTGTGAGATTAACTTATGACACTGTAAACATGTAGTATCTCACAACGGGTCAATCCAGCACCATGTATTTAATACATGTACCTGTGTTTTGACTTTAGTATTACCATACCTAAGATCAATGAGATGTGATCATCAGCCAACAAACACACTAGTCTCAATGTATTTATTGTTGTCCCTTAACAATAATACTCGACTAGGGACCTTTAGGAATATCAATACTATTCTTATAATCTCATTTCTAAGTCACGTACTTAGAGATATAGATTTACATATCATATTCCATGGACATTTATTAATCTAATATCTTATCGCAGAAAATAAAGATATAATAAATTACTAAAGAATAATCCATATAATCATAATTAATAATCCAAATGTTTCTTAATATAAACATAATAGTGTTGTCTCTAGGGCACAAACACTAACAATCTCCCACTTGCACTGGAGCCAATCACCCATGTATCTAATACCCATGGAACTAGTATGACCTTCATGCTTTTGCTGCGACAAAACCTTAGTCAGTGGGTCTGCAACATTATCATCAGTATGCACTTTACATATATGTATATCTCCTCTTTCATTAATCTCTCGAAGGAGGTGATATCTCCTAAGTATATGCTTTTCCCGGGAATGGGACCTTGGTTCTTTAGCCTGCCCGATGGCTCCATTATTATCACAATAAAGATCAACTGGATATGTGATCGATAGAACCACACCAAGTCCCGTTATGAATTTCCGTATCCAAACAGCCTCTTTGGCTGTTTCACTGGCAGTAATATACTCAGCTTCCATTGTAGAATCAGCTAATGTCTCTTGCTTTGAACTCTTCCAGCTTACAGCACCTCCATTAAGGCAAAACACAAAACCTGACTGAGATATTGAATCGTCTATGTCTGTCTGAAAGCTGGCGTCAGTGTAACCCTTTACAACCAGCTTCTCATCTCCTCCATACAGCAAGAATGAATATTTATTCCTTTTCAAGTACTTAAGAATATTCTTGACAGCTGTCCAGTGACCCTCACCAGGATTAGACTGGTATCTGCTCGTCATGCTCAAGGCATACGAAACATCAGGACGAGTACATATCATCGCATACATTATAGATCCAATTGCCGAAGCATATGGAACTTTGCTCATATGGCCCTTATCATCTAATAATTTAGGGCAGTTGTCTTTTGAGATCAATATCCCATGAGACATTGGGACATATCCTATTTTTGCCTCTTGCATCCCGAAACGATGCAATACTTTATCAATGTATGTACTCTGACTTAGGACGAGTAATTTCCTTGATCTATCTCTATAGATCTTGATCCCTAATATATAGGTAGCATCACCTAAGTCTTTCATCGAGAAACTATTTCCCAACCAAGTCTTAACAGCCTGTAGAGAAGGTATGTCATTCCTTATTAGTAATATGTCATCTACATATAGTCTAGGAATGCTACATGGCTCCCACTAACCTTCTTGTAAACACATGGTTCGTCTTCATTTTGAATAAAGCCAAATTCTTTGACTGTTTCATCAAAATGATGATTCCATCTCCTTGAGGCTTGCTTCAATCCATAAATAGATCGAAGCAACTTACAGACCATCTTAGCAAACTTGGGATCGACAAAACCCTCAGGTTGTATCATGTATACATCCTCTTCAAGGCTCCCATTTAAGAAAGCGGTTTTGACATCCATTTGCCAAATCTCATACTCGTAGTAAGCAGCTATTGCTAGCAAAATCCTGATGGACTTGACCATAGCAACTTGTGAAAAGGTCTCATCATAGTCTATACCATGAACTTGTTTGAAACCTTTTGCCACCAGTCACACTTTATAGGTCTGTACTTTACCATCCTTGTCAGTTTTCTTCTTGAAAACCCACTTTCACCCTATAGGTTTTACCCCTTCAGGTGGATTAACTAAAGTCCATACTTTATTTTGATACATGGATTCCATTTCGGATTTCATGGCCTCTAGCCATCTCTCCGAATCTGGACTGTTCATAGCATCTTGGTAGGTAAGAGGCTCATCACTATCAATGAGCATTATATCATCATCTTGAGTCAAGAGAAATCCATAATATCTCTCTGGCTCATGACGAGCCCTACTAGATCTACGAACAACCTGTGTTTCCGGAGCAGGAACATCTTGATATACTTCCTGCCCATTTTCCAACTCTGGTTCAATATTATTTTGTACAACTCGATCTTCATCGAGATCTATAGTCCTCCCACTAGTCTTCTTTGAAAGTAACTATCTTTCAAGAAATACAGCGGTTCGAGCAACAAACACTTTATTCTCGGTAGGATTATAGAAACTATACCTTTTAGTTTCTTCAGGATATCCCACAAAATAACAGTTATCCGATTTTGGTCCCAGCTTGTCAGACACCAATCATTTCACCATCGCTTCGCATCCCCATACTTTCATAAAAGACATGCTGTGACGTTTCTCAGTCCATATCTCATATGGAGTCTTTTGAACCGATTTAGTTGGAACTCGGTTTAGTGTATATGCAGCCGTTTCTAGAGCATAACCCCAGAAACTTATTGTGATACGATACCACACTCCTTCAAGAAACCTTTAAACTCGAGGCTTAAGTATTCTCCTCCACAATCTGATCGTAGAACTTTTATACTTTCCCCTGTTTGCTTTTTCACTTCAGCCTTGTATTCTTTAAACTTTTCGAAAAAATCAGATTTGTTCTTCAAAAGATACACATATCCATATCTACTGAAATCATCAGTAAAAGTAATGAAGTAGTAAAAGCCACCTCTTGCCATCGTACATATTGGACCACATACATCACTATGTATAAGTCCTAATCGTTCGGTGGCCCTTTCACCTTGTCCGGTAAAAGGAGCTTTAGCCATTTTGCCAATGAGACAAGATTTGCATTCTTTGTAATAACCCCAATTTTTGGAATTTTTTTGAAACCCTTATGAAAAGTGTTTTGCTGATTATGCTGAATAAGAAAATTTTTCATGCCACACTATGTAGGGGTTCTTCTATCGTTATTCTGAGATCTTATTAGTACTTTATATGGGATATAAGTGTATGTAAAGATCGTCAGAATCCAAATTCGAACACTTTGATTTTTCCCGAAAATCCACCAGATACCGAAAGAATTGAGTATAAGGTAACAGGATAAAAAGGATTTAAATTCAAGGATTATAAGAGAGGATCATAAAAGGAATATAATATATTAAGAAAGGTTAAGGAAACCCAAGTAATAAGATCCCGGGTATGATCCCTCAAACGATAAACGGAAACGAAAGTTAAGCGAACCGTATAACAGATCAACGATCATTAGCCAAGTAATTAGAAGCTAATCAAAGAGGTTAGTGAGGATGATGTCATCAAACCAATAAGAGGAGGATAATTGGGGGAGGATGACATAACAAGGTGACATAAGCATGACATAAGGGAAGGAAGTGTGGTTGATTTATAACCACACAATTTTTCATGGTTAAAAATGATTAAAACAAAACAAAAATCAACCAACCAAGGCAAATCAAAACAAATCACAAAAACACAAAAGCTCTTCCCTTTTCTTCAAAGAAAGCTCTCGGCTTTTTCCTTATTTCAAGAGAAGAATTTTCAAAAATCAAGATCCAACCATTGTTAAATCACAAGGTAATTATCCAAGGTCCCTTATGATTAGTTATGGCTATCCTAGAAGTTTGAGCCTCCAATTCTTCATGATTCTCTTCCAATAAATCAATGAAGAAGATAATGAATAGTGTTTTCAAGATTTCTAACTTGGTTTTCTTTGTTTTTCCTTTATGATCCAAGCATTCCTAAGCTATCTCAAGGCTTATTAAGGCTTCCTAGCTACTCTAATCACTTCAAGGAAGGTATAACATCTCTAAACCCTAACCTTACTTTGAATATTAGGATGGTTTTGATTGTTATGGTAAAAGAGAAGCTTGATGCTTGTATGTTTAGAGTTTGGGTTGGAGTTGTAGTAATTTGGATGTGGAAATCTTGTTAATTAGTTAAGGAACTTAAGTAAACTTTTAGTTCATGATTGGGAAGTAGTATAAGTTGATAATATTGAGTTGTTGGGGCTGTTAAGGTGAAGTATGGATGGATTTTGGTTGTAATGTTGATTGTGGGTTGATTGTGGGTTGATTTGGAGTGGTATAAATTTGGGTAATCGCGTAAACATAGCCGTCGTAATGCCCGATTTACCATAGACTGTTTTTGTTCTTAACATCAGAACCCTTGAACTCACTGGTAGGTTTTTACCATTGCTATTTTTAGATAGTTCATGTTACAAGCTTCGTTTTGATATGTGGTACGCTTGAATCCGATGTACGGTTTAGGAGAAACGACCGTTTTAAGTAACGGCGTTTCGCGACCGAACTATTACCCCTCGCCTTACTTTGAAACCTTGGTTAAGGACCTTAAATGACTAATTGGGGTATGAAACATTTATGTAAAGAGTATTAGGCAGTTGGTAAGGCACTCGTGAAAGAATCGCCTTAAAACTCTTAATGGTTAATTTATTAAAAATGGTGGAGCCGAGGGTACTCGAGCGACTTAAGTGAATCATTAAGCGCAAAAGCGAATGTTAGGGTTCAATTGGTTAAAGTCTAGTTTCTTAAGCGACCGGGGTTTAATTCCGACTTATGTTGTTGTTCATAGGTTATCGGACCCACACTAAGCTTAAGTCTATCTGGGAGTACTCAGGCAAGTTTTCTATCCGTTATACTGTTGTTGTGATGTATACATTTGTACATGCATTATCTTGTGATAGACACATAATGGTTATTTAGCAAATTCTTGCGATATATTGTAGCATGTGATATGGTATATACATGCATGCCTGTTTCGTATTCTTGATACATATATCTGCTGATTCAGTTGATAATACCTATGCTAGAGATAAGCGGTAATATGCATATACCCTTAGTATAGGGGACCCAAAGGTGAACATTTTTCCAAAACCGGGAGTCGATGCTCCCGAGTATAATATATATATATATATATATATATATATATATGTGAATAGTTTTTAAAACTATGAATCAAATAAGGTTTATTTTGATAACTTTATTTTATTAATGAATATTATTTTGAATATTCATTCGAGGGCTTATGACCCCGTTTATTTTATTATTGAATATTATTTTGAATATTCATTAGAGGACTTATGACTCTGATTATTTACTAATTATTATTCTTTATTTTATTAAGGAATAATGTGTCGATAATCAAACTAACTTTTGATTATTCAAATAAAGATAGTACTTTCGTATAAGTATATCTTTGGTTATTTAATATTCGTTGCAAGTATAAGTTTTAAAACTTCTACTTCAATTAGTTTTATAAAGATTATTCTTTATGAGAATATTATTTAAATAATTATATTTGGATTTTTTCTAATAAATTGTGACTGATTTATTTCATTAAATCAGCATTACTCCAAACATTCCTAAAAATATTTTGCGAGTCTTCAAAATGATTTTAAAAGTTAGAGCGGATCCCAAAACTCATTTTATATTTAAGATCTTCCTTTCAAAGGGGATTCAAATATTCGCTCAAAACCTGAGGGATCCGGCTCTGTGGTGTGTTTTATATTCGCAACGAGGTTGCTATTTTGATAAAAGAGTTTTTGATTACTTACCCAATACTCGGAAAGTAAAATTCTTGGAACAAGTTAATCCATTAACAGGCATCGCCTGGGAAATATCGGTGAGTTTTCCTTTCCAACTAGATACGACTTCTTGGTGGAGCCGTATCAACAAGTTTCTACTTGGGGAAAGTGGGGACGAGCTTTACGTTTCAGAGTCATGGATTTCATCTAAACTAGGAGTGGCATAAGTGGTCGAGTGGCGCCGGCCCAGCCTTATTATATTGGCCCAAATGGCCCGGAAGTTCCGCTAAGACGGTCCATTCCTTAGGAGTCCAGTGTTCGGTTGACAAGTAAATCTGACAGGTTCCCCTCTACATGTAGAAAATGGTGGGGTTGTATGTAATAACCCCAATTTTTGGAATTTTTGAAACCCTTATGAATAGTGTTTTGCTGAATATGAAAACTTTACATGCCACACTATGTAGGGGTTCTTTTATTGATCTTCTGGGATATTATTAGTACTCTATGTGGTTTATAAGTGTATGTAAAGATCGCCAGAATCCAAATCCGAACACTTTGTTTTTCTCCGAAATCCGCTAGATATCGAAAGAATTGAGTATAAGGTAACAGAATAAAAAGGATTTAAATTCAAGGATTATAAGAGAGGATCATAAAAAGGAAAATAATGTATTGAGAAAGGTTAAGGAAACCTAAGTAATAAGATCCCGGGTATGATCCCTCAAACGATAAACGAAAATGAAAGTTAAGCGAACCGTATAACAGATCAGCGGTCATTAGCCAAATAATTAAAAGCTAATCAAAGAGATTAGAGGGGATGATGTCATCAAACCAATGAGAAGAGGGCAAGTAAGGGATGATGACATAACAAGGTGACATAAGCATGACATAAGGGGGAAGGAGGTGTGGTTGATTTAAAACTACACAAAGTTCATGGTTAAAAAGGTAATTAACCAAAATCAAGCTAAAAACAACCAACCAACAATCATTTCACCCAAAACACAAAGATTATTTCATTTTCTTCACCTTGCTCTCAGCTTCTTCTTCTTTTCCAAAGCAAGAAAGTCAAAATCATAGTTCCAAGCTTTGTTAAATTACAAGGTAATTATCTAATACTCCTTATGCCTAGTTATGAATATCCTATAAGTTTGAGCTCCTAAATCATCCAAAATATCTTCCTAAAAATCATGGAAGAAGATGGTGAATAGTGTTTTTCAAGAACTAAATTTTTTTGTTCTTGAAGTTTTGTTTAGATTAAGCTTGGATAAGGACTTTAAGGGTGATTCCAAGCCATTCTCTTGATTCTCCACTCTCCAAGGAAGGTATAACCCCTCCAAACCCTAACTTTATTTGAGTAATTAGGTTTAGTTTTGTTGTTATAATTCATGAGAGGTTTGCTAGTTGTAAATGTAGAGATTAGTTGATTTTGTAAAGTTTTTGGAGTGGTAGTTCTTGGATTGTTGATTAATGAACTTAAGTGTAGTTAAATTCAAGTTTAAGAATAAGTATAAATTGTTGATGTTGAGTTTTTGGGGCTGTTATGATGTAGTATGGATGGAGTTTTGATTGGGTTGTGATTGTGGATTGATTGTGGGTTGAATTGGAGTGTTTTAAATTTGGGAAATCGCGTAAACATAGTCGTCGTAATGTCCGATTTACTTTAGGCTGTTTTCTTCTTAACATTAGGACCCGATAACTCCCTACTAGGTTTTGACCATTGCCATGATTAGATAGTTCATGTTACGAGCTTCGTTTTGATATGTGGTTCGTTTGATTCCGATGTACGGTTTAGGAGAAACGGCCGTTTTAAGTAATGACGTTTCGCGAACGAACCATTACCCCTCGTCTTACTTTGAAACATAGGTTAAAGACCTTAAAGGACTAATTGGAGTATGAACCATTTATGTAAAGTGTAATAGGCAGTTGGTAAGACACTCGCGAAAGAATCGCCTTAAAACTCGTAATGGTTAATTTATTAAAAATGGTGGAGCCGAGGGTACTCGAGCGACTTAAGTGAATCGTTAAGCGCAAAGCGAGCGTTAGAGTCTAAATTGGTTAAAGTATAGATTTATAAGTGACTTTGGTTTAATTCCAACTTATATGTTGTTTATAGGTTACCAGACTCGTCCCAATCCAATTGTAACCCCCAGTCGCTCAGACAAGTTTTCTACCCATTATATTGTTGTTGTGATGTAAATATATGTATATGCATTATCTTGTGATAAGTGCATGTTTGTTAGTAGCAAATCTTGCGATATATTGGAGCATGTGATATGGTATATATGCATGTCTGTTTCGTAATCTTGTTATATATTATTGATTCAATTGCTTATAAGTTGCATAATACCTATGCTAGAGATAAGCAGTAGTTGCGTATACCCTTAGTATAGGAGACCCAAAGGTGAACATTTTCTAAAACCGAGAGTCGATGTTCCCGAGTATATATATATATATATTTATATATTTATATATATATATATTGATATAGTTTTCAAAACTATTAAGCGAATAAGTTTTATTCGATAACTTTATTTTATTTAATGAATATTAATTTGAATATTCATTCGAGGACTTATGACTCGCTTTATTTTATTTAATGAATATTATTTTAAATATTCATTTGAGGACTTATGACTCCGCTTATTTATTAAATAATATTCTTTATTTTATTAAATAATAATGTTTCGATAATCAAACTTATTTTCGATTATTCAATTAAAGATCGTACTTTCGTATAAGTATATCTTTGGTTATTTATTATTAATTTCAAGTATGATTTTTAAAACTTTTACTTCAATTATTTTTATAAGGATTATCCTCATGGGAATATTATTTAAATAATAATATTCAGATATTTTCTAATATATTGGGACTGATTTATTTTATTAAATCGCCATTACTCCAAACATTCTTAAAAATGTTTTTGAGTCTTCAAAATGATTTTTAAAGCTTAGAGCGGATCCCAAAACTCATTTTTATATTTAAGATCTTCCTTTCGGAGGGGACTTCAATACTCGTTCAAAAATCTAAAGGATCCGGCTCTGGGGTATATTTTATATTCGCAACGAGGTTGCTGTTTTTATAAATGAATTGATTACTTACCCAACGTTCGGGAAGTAAGTCCATCTATTGAGTCGGCATAAGTAACATGGGCTCAGTGGGCGTCCATGATAGTGTAAGTGGCTCAGTGGGAGTCCATCAAATGCGTAAGTGGCTGAGTGGCAGTCCAACATAAGGTCCTATTGCGACCAGGGTGATGACCAGTGGGGAATTCATCCATCTACTAGTAGAAAATGTTACTTATTGGTATCTTTGCCTGATCAGCAAGATATCAGGTTTATGCCAAGGTTTTCTCCTTTCCAAAATTCATTGGATATTGCAACTCTGTTTATAATTTTCATAACAGAGGTTTTCAAGGAGTGTATGAAATGTATATATATATAGGTGTATATATATATCGGGACTTAATGAAGTATCTCGTAACTTCATTATTTATAATGATATTTCAAGGATTGAAGCTATTCAAGTCTTATCTTGTAGTCTCATCTGGGTGATGAACTTTTGAAACTGATTATAACTTGAACGGTGGTAGTTCAAGTAGTATTCGGATATAAGTATATTGTAGTATCTTGTAACTTCATCTTTTAAACTTATATCTAGTAAATGATTATCTTGTGCATGTTAAAGATTTTCGGAAAAACGTTGAGACAAGGTTAGATATATGAGATCACCTTGCAACGATATTTTATACAGTTATAAACGGGAACTCTGTGTATATTATACATGTCAGAGGATTTCAAAGATTGTGAAAAGTATATATGTACATATATACTGAATATTTTGCGACTTGGTCGCGGTAAGATATCAAACTTGGTTCATTTCTTCTTGACCAAGACTTTCATGAGTACTATGAGAATGCTCATATATTGTAAATCATTATACATATTATTTTGGTGGGCTTGTTGCTCACCCTTGCTTTCTTCTTTCATCACACAACATCAGCTAGATAAGATGAACAGGACCAAGCTTCCAATTCGCAAGCGGTTAGAAAATGTTCCGCAGTTTGCTGGAAGCGTTGATGCCGCTGTAGCTGAGGTAGGAGCTACCAATAGGCTAGGTTTTCAACTATTGATGAACCAGATTTATGTATATTTATAAATTGTAATAATGGCAAGGAAATGTAAATTTATTCAGAAACCCTTTTAAGGTGTATTGGCATATAATTGTGGAATAAAACGACTTGTGATTATTTTTGGATATTCATCTCTGAGACTATAACTTGTGGTGTGTGTGTTTATGGTGGGGTCAAAGTACAGAATAGTTGATTATTTATTAAGATTGGGTATTATTAAGGGAAATGGAACTCGTGACAACCCGGATCCCCGACCCCGGATTTGGGGGTGTTACAGAAATGGTATCAGAGCGAAGTGTTATAAACCTCAGAGATGATGTGACGTTAAGATAATAAGTTCACTAAGATAATAAGAACTCTTTCCAAGTTCATAGTCGGACTACCTAACGTAGTACTGACAGTTAAAACCCTTATGAGAACCCTTATAAATATCGTGATAGTAACATAGTTCGTTCTCGTATAGGGCAGCGGGGCACCGAACCCTGAGGTTCAGGAGCATCAGCAAGAGGATATTTTATTACATGTTGGAGATCAAATTGTGAATCTGATAGAGTACCCTAACGAGGGACCGGATGAGATTCATATTGAGATTGTTGCGGTTGAGGATGGTATCCCAGAAGGGATTGTTGCCGAGGAGGATCTCGTGGAGGATCCTGACGAGAATGAAGAGATGACCGCTGAGGAATTGATGACCGTAGTCAGGGCGACTACCAGAGCAAGAGTGGCCACGAGGGTGGAACTAGAGAATGAAGAGTTACCAAGGGCACAAAGGTTAATGAGGGCAGAAGGAGTGGGGCCTTCCACGGCACCAATTATACCAGTATCAGACCCTCTTCCCGAGGCTCCTGAAGACATCCATGAGGTTCCACCAATTCCTGTTCCCTCCCCTGTACAGAGCCCAGCACCTACTGAGGAAATGCTACCTTTATCTCCTGCACCATTGTCACTTGATACCGTGCTTGGTTATCCATTTGGATCCCCTGGGCCTGCACCACCTGCACCCCATGGACTGCTAGATGCAACCACTCAGGCTTCTCTTATCGCCGATTATTACATGACTTTGGGTGGCCTGTCCGAGGACCGTAATGTTAGGAGTGATCTGTTGGATCGACTTACTGCACCAAGGATTGAGGGCGGGGTACTTCCGGCAGGATTAGCTCATAGCATGGAAAGGATTGAGGCTACCACCCGTGTTACAGCTAGAGGCCATCTTGAGGGTCAGATTGATCCCGCTCTACTTGTCACTATCTTAGACCTCATCACCTCTGTGATGAAGCAGGTTAGGGATGTCGTGTGTGCCCGCATTTCTTGATCCATGGTAGTGTGCAGAGCCAGAACGATCAGACAAGGGTTTCATGTAGCACCGCTTTTGGAGGATTACCCTAAGTTATGAATGATTAGTTTTAATGACGAGATGATTATCCATGGTAGTACTTTTGGGATATAAGCGATCAGATCAAATGATGTAATTCTCTTTAATGTGTTCAATAGTTGTACCCTCGAACAAATGGTTATGTATATATTCATTAATTTCAGTTCAGATCAGTTGTTTGTGATAAGTTCATATTGTTAATTGCACTATTAACACTTAAGAGAGTGTCATGAAGTTTATAAAACTTGAGAATTCATAATTTGCAATCATGCAAGGACAGAACGAGGGAAAGATTTAAGCAAAGTAAGTAAAATAAATATCCAGAGATTTTTAAAATTTTTCCAAGCATTATGCCCCTATAAGGAATAAGATTAGGGGCAAACCTTGAATGTGATAATTAGGGAGGTCGTAATTAAGATATAAGGAACCCAGAATATAATGAAGTGGTAAATGAAGATTTTAAATTAAAATATGACCCCAATTATGGGGAGTAGGAAGAAATATTTAGACTGAGAAAACAGAAGTCGAGCAAGATAGGAAGAACCAGGATGGTACTCCTATTGGGCAATCCATGGACCTGCCTAAAATAAAACTTATACTTTTACCCTAACCAGCACCTTGAGGAAACAATGTGGTGTGAAATTCTTTCAGGACCTTTAAGTCGCTAAGCTCTCAGAGTTCCAATGGAATAGGTGACCCAGCCGAGGCAAGAGCCTGGCTAAAGGAAATACAGGAATCATTTGAGATTCTAAATGATTGACGAATCAGAAAATAGTGTTTTTGTCACTTACCCTCCTAAGAGAGAGACCACCCACTGGTGAAAGACCAAGAAAGGCATGGAGCAAGAGGTTATGATAAACTGATTACAGTTCAGTCAATTTTTTTCAGGAAAGTACTTCCCAAGGTTATGGAGATAGTGTAAAAGCTTTAGAGCCAGAACAAGGCGGACGAGTATGATGAATTATGAATCTAAGTTGTAAAAGTTGTCAAGATTCGTTCTGAGGACACGAATCCAGAATGACGGGATGTTTGAAATCAATGTTTATGTTGTGTTAGTTCAGGAAATAATGATAAGAGAAAGGAAAATAAAAAGAAACTAAAGTGGAAAGGAATATAAAGGCAATAGAGTTTGAGGAATAATAAGGAATTTGGGTATGAGGAAACCCTAAAGACTCGTAGCAATAGAAATAGAAAAGTAAGTAATCGTCAGGATGAGGGTGATTCACCATGAGTTAAATTGATGGTTAAAGGCATAAAAGATACATATATGTTGTACCCCCTTCAAGTTGGAAGGATTCGGGAAACCTTGAGATAGTTCGAAGGATAAATAATGAGACGCGGATAGACCGAGGAGACAAGAAAGTAAGAAATTAGGAAAATTGGATGAAGGAAGTGACCTTCAAGAATGTGGAGTGTGAGACTGGTGGCTTGATACCCAGGAAGGAAGACGCCGGGAATGAGAGATATCCCAATATTGAGATGACTGTTGAGATAAACAACAAAAGTAAATATGGAATTATTAAGAAGGAGTTCACGTTGAACACGACCAATATCTTCCAGAACATCCTTGTTATCATTACCGAATCAGGCAACAAAAGTGGATAACCGTTATTGTCTTTTGAGGCCATATGGATTGACCTCATTTTGGATAAAAAATTTATTATGAAATTAGGCATATACTATCGAGGTGGGAATGATTGAATAAAGACACCCTCATCAGGGATATATGACTTGATTTATCCATGGAAGGATGCATGTACATTTTTAAAGGTGGAATTAAGGATAGAACATCGGTAACTTAAAACGAATCCTAGGGGAATGCATAAAGGTTGGCATTTCACCCTTAATAGGGACAACATGAGTTTTGACAAGTATGAATTGGAAAGGATAAAGGTAACAACAACCTTTAAAGATCAGTAAAGAAATTTTTCAGAAGTACATAGACAATGGTTCTAGTATTAGTAAATGGTATTTTAATATGCCCTGTATCTAGGGAATACAGGAGGAACGATTCAAGGATAACCTTAGAGGTTTTACAAGGAGAAAGGTAATATTCAAAATTCTCAAGAATAGAAATATTGATAAAGGAAATATGACGTAATTATAATGATGCCAAGTGGGGCACGTGTTAAACCACGAGAAAGTATGGATCGAACTAGTAAAGGTCGAAATTGTTCAGGGAAATTAGGACCTAAGATAAAAAATGTTCTAAGTATGATTGAGAGTCAGTTGTGACAGTGATTAACCTCTAAAGACTGAGGCAATAACTTATGGAAAAATGGTTATATTTTTTTTACTCATCAGATTTTAAGGAAAACATCTTCACATAAGCAGTGATTGAAATGAGGTAGAAAATTTATTTGGAGGTGGTTAAAATGACATTGACTGTAAGGAAATTTTACTATCAGGAAAGGCCAAAGAGGTGACCGACACTTTAAAGGTAAGAGGATAATTATAGGCGCTTGTGCCAAAGGAATACAGTGATGATGGTTAAAGCTGTGAAGGTTGTATTATGGTTTGGAAGATTGACATTTCTTCTGATGACTGTGCAATACCCAACCGTAATAGTAGTTGGTAAAGGTTTAATTCGTGTAATCGCCATGAGCGGGCTATCTATCTCAGAAGGTACTATCTTGAGATAAGCCAGGACCATATTTCAAAAAGGACTAGACGAACCTTTGAGTTAAGTCTTCTATTGAAGGAATATGATTAAGAATGGTATTAACCTGCTATCGTTGCTTGATTGAAACTCTTCTGCAATTTTATCTGCTTCATGTCATGAAAGTACGTTAGGATCTGGAGTGTTCTTCATGAATTATGAATGGTAATTATGTTAACTCCTTAGAAGAATTTGATACGACAGGTATGGACTCCGTATGGTTAGCTATTAAGAGTCCAAGGAAAATGAATGATGACAGTAGGTCAGTGGTGGACCATAGTAATGCAGCAACGATTCTTTGAATAATGAGCCGATTACAACCGTGAGAGTTGTAGTGTAATGGATGTTGAGATTGGGTACCCCTAATCGGGTTGTGGTGATGTATAAGTTGTCGTTGAATAGACTGGTTAAGTAGATTATCTACCTATTGAATATTTATTCCTTCTTATCAATAGAGAGTCGTATTACTATACGAGGAAGCTTGCGATGCAAGCATAGAATTCTAGTAACGATGGTGTCTAGAATGAGATCCTAGATTCGATTTTCGATGTCAAGGGAGTTTCAAAGGTGATTATGTATAAGCTCGAGGAAGAGCATGGGTCCATAGAATGATGGACGGAATAGCAAAAATATTTAGGCATGTGAAATACGATGCTATAATACTTGATGTTGATATAAATATATATATGTTTTGTTCTCCTATGACAAACCTCTATAGTTCAGAGGTAGATTCCAAGCCAGATATTTTATGGCAATATTTTTTTTACATATATACAATTCTCTTCAGTTCGTTCTTTTCTCTTCTTTTCATTTCATGTAAGCTGAGAAGAACAACCCTTCCAGAAGGGGAGGTATTGCCGAATGACTATCTATCTTTGTGATAGAATCCTAGTAGGATACCACATGTCGTTTAATTGCTTGTCAAGTGCTAAAGGCTGGCCACCTTCTATACTAACTATGCAATAGAACAAGTGTTCATGATCATAGTGATCTCTCAACAAATTCCTTTACTTCTATATGATGGATCAAGCTTTCGAAGATGGAAGCAGCTAAAGGAAGTAGTATCAGTACGATGGTATTCCGATTCTAACGCGTTAGTGATACTAAGGTTGACGTGGTTATTAAAAGGTTATAGAACGCTAACGAGCAAAAGTATAACCAGTATAATATTAGGCACGGAAGGTAGTAGCGATTACGAACTGGAAAAGAATGGGTATTGAGAAGCAAAAGCTCTAATGCTAAAAGCTATAATGAGAGTCTGTGCAATAGACTTGAGAGAATTTGGAATGATCATTTAACGCGGATTGAGTTTTCTCATGATAATAGATCGTATGTCAGGTATCGAGATGTCGTCTTATGAGATCTTTGAGGGAAGAAAATGTCGATCTCCCTTATGTTAGGATGAAGTTGTAGAGCGCAAAATGCTCGGACCAGCAGTGGTCCAAAGGACCAAGGATATGATAGATCTAATCAGAGGACGGCTGGTAGTAGCCCAAGATGGACATGAGAAATATGTTAATTTGACACGAAAGGACAAAGAATAGGAAATAGGGGACCTAGTAATGATTAAAGGTATCCCTTTAAAAGGATTGATGAGGTTCAAAAAGAAAGGAAAGCTAAGCCTACGAATTGTTGGACCCTTTGAGGTATTAAGACGTATTGGGAAGTTAGCATATAAGCTAGCCCTACCCCCGAACATGTAGTAAGTTCATAACGTGTTCCACATATCAATGTTCAGGAAGTGTAATTCGGATGCCAGACAAATAGGGGCATATGAGTGCATAGACATGCAACCAGACGTAACCTACATGGAGCAACCAGGAAGGGTTATAGATCAAAAATGGATAAATGCTTAGGAGAAGAGTTATCAAACTAGTCAGAGTTTGATGGTAGAACCACAATGTGGGAAAATTACGTAAGAGTTAGAAAGTGCAATTCTAAGAAAGTATCCCTACTCATTCTATAACTGATTCCGGGACGGAATCCTTTTAAGGAGGGGAGACTGTAATAACCCCAATTTTTGGAATTTTTGAAACCCTTATGAATAGTGTTTTGCTGAATAAGAAAACTTTTCATGCCACACTATGTAGGGGTTCTCTTATTGATCTTCTGGGATATTATTAGTACTCTATGTGGTATATAAGTGTATGTAAAGATCGCCAGAATCCAAATCCGAACACTTTGATTTTCCCGGAAATCCATCAGATATCGAAAGAATTGAGTATAAGGTAACAGAATAAAAAGGATTTAAATTCAAGGATTATAAGAGAGGATCATAAAAAGGAAAATAATGTATTGAGAAAGGTTAAGGAAACCTAAGTAATAAGATCCCGGGTATGATCCCTCAAACGATAAACGAAAACGAAAGTTAAGCGAATCGTATAACAGATCAGCGGTCATTAGCCAAATAATTAAAAGCTAATCAAAGAGATTAGAGGGGATGATGTCATCAAACCAATGAGAAGAGGGCAAGTAAGGGATGATGACATAACAAGGTGACATAAGCATGACATAAGGGGGAAGGAGGTGTGGTTGATTTAAAACCACACAAAGTTCATGGTTAAAAAGGTAATTAACCAAAATCTAGCTAAAAACAACCAACCAACAATCATTTCACCCAAAACACAAAGATTATTTCATTTTCTTCACCTTGCTCTCGGATTCTTCTTCTTTTCCAAAGCAAGAACTCAAAATCATAGTTCCAAGCTTTGTTAAATTACAAGCTAATTATCTAAGACTCCTTATGCATAGTTATGAATATCCTATAAGTTTGAGCTCCTAAATCATCCACAATCTCTTCCTAAAAATCATGGAAGAAGATGGTGAATAGTGTTTTTCAAGAACTAAATTTTTTTGTTCTTGAAGTTTTGTTTAGATTAAGCTTGGATAAGGACTTTAAGGGTGATTCCAAGCCATTCTCTTGATTCTCCACTCTCCAAGGAAAGTATAACCCCTCCAAACCCTAACTTTATTTGAGTAATTAGGTTTAGTTTTGTTGTTATAATTCATGAGAGGTTTGCTAGTAGTAAATGTAGAGATTAGTTGATTTTGTAAAGTTTTTGGAGTGGTAGTTCTTGGATTGTTGATTAATGAACTTAAGTGTAGTTAAATTCAAGTTTAAGAATAAGTATAAATTGTTGATGTTGAGTTGTTGGGGCTGTTATTATGTAGTATGGATGGAGTTTTGATTGGGTTGTGATTGTGGATTGATTGTGGGTTGAATTGGAGTGTTTTGAATTTGGGAAATCGCGTAAACATAGTCATCGTAATGTCCGATTTACTTTAGGCTGTTTTGTTCTTAACATTAGGACCCGAGAACTCCCTGCTAGGTTTTGACCATTGCCATGACTAGATAGTTCATGTTACGAGCTTCGTTTTGATATATGGTTCGTTTGATTCCGATGTACGGTTTAGGAGAAACGGCCGTTTTAAGTAACGACGTTTCGCGAACGAACCATTACCCCTCGCCTTACTTTGAAACATAGGTTAAAGACCTTAAAGGACTAATTGGAGTATGAAACATTTATGTAAAGTGTAATAGGCAGTTGGTAGACACTCGCGAAAGAATCGCCTTAAAACTCGTAATGGTTAATTTATTAAAAATGGTGGATCCGAGGGTACTCGAGCGACTTAAGTGAATCGTTAAGCGCAAAGCGAGCGTTAGAGTCTATATTGGTTAAAGTATAGATTTATAAGTGACTTTGGTTTAATTCCAACTTATATGTTGTTTATAGGTTACCAGACTCGTCCAAGCCATTTATAACCCCCAGTCGCTCAAACAAGTTTTCTACCCGTATACTGTTGTTGTGATGTAAATATATGTATATGCATTATCTTGTGATAAGTGCATGTTGTTAGTAGCAAATCTTGCGATATATTGGAGCATGTGATATGGTATATATGCATGTCTGTTTCGTAATCTTGTTATATATTATTGATTCAATTGCGTATAAGTTGCATAATACTTATGCTAGAGATAAGCAGTAGTTGCGTATACCCTTAGTATAGGGGACCCAAAGGTGAACATTTTCTAAAACCGGGAGTCGATGTTCCCGAGTATATATATATATATATATATATATATATATATATATATTTATATATATATTGATATAGTTTTCAGAAATATTAATCGAATAAGTTTTATTCGATAACTTTATTTTATTTAATGAATATTAATTTGAATATTCATTCGAGGACTTATGACTCGCTTATTTTATTTAATGAATATTATTTTGAATATTCATTTGAGGACTTATGACTCCGCTTATTTATTAAATAATATTCTTTATTTTATTAATGAATAATGTTTCGATAATCAAACTTATTTCGATTATTCAAATAAGATCGTACTTTCGTATAAGTATATCTTTGGTTATTTATTATTCATTTCAAGTATGAGTTTTGAAAATTTTACTTCAATTATTTTTATAAGGATTATCCTCATGGGAATATTATTTAAATAATAATATTCAGATATTTTCTAATATATTGGGACTGATTTATTTATTAAATCGGCATTACTCCAAACATTCTAAAAATGTTTTCGAGTCTTCAAAATGATTTTTAAAGGTTAGAGCGGATCCCAAAACTCATTTTTATATTTAAGATCTTCCATTCGAAGGGGACTTGAATACTCGTTCAAAATCTAAAGGATCCGGCTCTGGGGTATATTTATATTCGCAACGAGGGTTGCTGTTTTGATAAATGAATTGATTACTTACCCAACGTTAGGGAAGTAAGTTCATCAATTGAGTCGGCATAAGCACATGGGCTCAAGTGGGCGTCCATGATAGTGTAAGTGGCCTCAGTGAGAGTCCATCAATAGCGTAAGTGGCTGAGTGGCAGTCCATCTAAGGTCTATATTGCACACCAGAGGTGATGACCAGTGGGGAACTCGTCCATCTACTAGTAGACAAAGGTTTACTTATTGGTATATTTGCCTGATCAGCAGATATCAGGTTTATGTCAAGGTTTTCTCCTTTCCAAAATTCATTGGATATTGCAACTCTGTTTATAATTTTCATACACAGAGGTTTTCAAGGAGTGTATGAAAATGATATATATAGGTGTATATATATATCGGGACTTAATGAAGTATCTCGTAACTTCATTATTTATAATGATTTCAAGGATTGAAGCTATTCAAGTCTTATCTTGTAGTCTCATCTGGGTGATGAACTTTTGAAACTGATTATAACTTGAACGGTGGTAGTTCAAGTAGTATTCGGATATAAGTATATTGAGTATCTTGTAACTTCATCTTTTAAACTTATATCTAGTAAATGATTATCTTGTGCATGTTAAAGATTTTCGGAAAAACGTTGAGACAAGGTTAGATATATGAGATCACCTTGCAATGATTTTTATACGTTATAAACGGGACACTCTGTGTAATTATACATGTCAGAGGATTTCAAAGATTGTTAAAAGTATATAGTACATATACTAAATATTTTACGACTGGTCGCGGTAAGATATCAAACTTGGTTCATTTCTTCTGACCAAGACTTTCATGGTACTTAGAATGATATTGTAATTACATTTCTT